>NC_092818.1:165711712-165809212 GCF_023375885.2 Dermacentor andersoni | reverse complement strand
TCTCGCGTGCCTACCGCCGTAGCGGTTGGAGACACTCCAAGTGAAAAGGCAATGAAGGCTTCGTGCCTGGTTTCAATGGGCTCGTGGCCGCTGCACTTCTCACTGAATTCCTGGACAATGAAGTCGAGGCACAATGTGAGCAACTAGTTGAAACGGAAGTAAAAAGTGCGCAGCGTATAATAGGGCCACCGCCTCGTCTTTATTTATTTTTCTGCCTCAGTAGCAATACCAGTCTCACAGCAACTTCTCCACCATAGCAGAAGCGAGAGAGAGGGAAAGCGAGAAGTAGGTAGGGAGGTCAATCAGACTAGCATTCTGTTTGCTATCCTGCACTGGGGATAAAGACAAGGGGTGAATACAAAGAGGAAAAGTGTGAGGGAACAATAGAATGAGCACTGCGCGCATACAGTAAAGCTGGAACCACATGGCGCGTTTTCCGCGAGCGAAAAGCGTGAGGCGCGGCGAACGCCCGCGTTGCCGCCAAAGCGCGAGCACCCGCGCGATAAAAGGGAGCGGCGCTTTCGCGGCGGGTTTTCCGGGTTGCCAGACAACATAACTCCCAACGACGTGAATTGTCTCTGTTACCGAATATATAATATGCCCTTAAGCTTACGGAACACTACAATAAAAGTAATCTTAGCGTAATTAGACAGCGACATTTTTGTCCGAAGTGTATTTATCAAGTTTAATTTCAAGCAGCAAGATTGTGTGCGAAACTGCGACTATGTACCTTCCGCATGCTGAGAGGCCGCTGCTTGTTTACAACTTCATATAGAAAATATATTGTCGGCCGCTTACTAGCGAGCAGATGAGGCGATTGCTACTATTAAGGGGGGTGCTGAGGGCATCTGCTATACCGTCTACGCTGAGGGTATCTGCTATAGCTCGCCAAGCCTGGTCACGTTTGATGTTCTTGTAATTGCGGTCGCGTACGTCCCACAGGACTCGACGCTTCTCCACTTCAGTTGGGCCTCGTTGAAGGTTGCTTTGTCCATTTTAGGTGAAAACGATGCGCGAACCGACACGATGCGCGAACGAAATCATGGTAGCACGTGCTTTCTTTGACGCACGCGCAAGTTCTGACGAGAAAAAAAAATTGCGCTGGAGATTCAGTCGAGATGCGCAGAGAGCAGGGCCGTCTGGTGGCAAAACCAAAAACCAAATTCCACGTGACTTACCTGAACTCTGATTGGCGGGCGCGCCGCGCGACGCGTTTTTTTCTACTCCGAGCAGCAGCACGCGGCGGCGCGATTTCGTGACGGATCATGCCGGGCACGCGTCAAAATGACGCGTGCGTCCCACCATCCGCGCCTGAAACCGCGCCATGCGGTTCCGCCTTAAGACTCACGGCAGGAATACAATCGGTCACTGAGGCAGCTGTTCCTCAAAAACTGTAGTAGCGCACGAAGGGCTTTGTGGGCCATCGACAGATGTGGCTCTGGTCCTAGAATTTTGTCTATTTTGCGCTTGTGTATTCCCACAATGCCGTCAAAATATCCACGCATGTTCTTGTTGTGACCACATTATTTGCACTTATGTGATGTTTTCGGTGTGCTTGGCCGACAGTAGCGTGCTGTATGATTATGCAGTAAAGCTTGAATCCGACTTAGTTCTTTAAGCACCATATTTACAGAGAACACGGCTAAAAGACGAATCAAATAGCGTGTACGCATGATACTCGCTTGCCCCTTCCTGCAGGGCTGTTCCCTCTTTACATAACTTGCTTAGAGTGCGGTGGCTTAAGCTTGATTGTTAAATTAGGTATATGAAGCGCTTTGTAACGGCAATCTATTTTTTCACCACTTATAGTTTACACGCTTTGTTTCATCATCAAACATTAATTTTGTCGCAAATCTGATGTTATACTTTGCAAACATAGACACTCCAGGGGCATTTCCGCCGATGTCGTCGGCTTCCATGTCGCTGTGATGTTCTGCACAAAGTCCAAGTGCGATAACATGGCGGCCACGCGCCGTATGCTGTGGGTGCGAGTGAAAGCGTGCGAGTGTGAGCCGAGAAACATGGTGGCTCGATCGTGCGCACGCAAGGGAAGAAGGCGGGGAGGAAGCAAGCCATCTTCTATCGCGCTCAAGGCACCGTTGTTGGGAGGGGGGGGGGGGAGGAGGGTCGTTTTACCTTTGCGGTGGGTGCTTATATGGCACGGCTTAGCTCGGCCGCGAGGGCCCTATTGTGAAAGCCATGCGCGGTTTGTAAAGGCGCGCCGATGGCTGATGGCTTCGTGTGCGCTGTGTCCTCGGTGTTTAGTTCGCGTTATAGGGAGAGGCAGCACGAAAGGCAATCCTATCGATGCTGCTGCCGCTCTTCCTCACGCCAGCGTTTTGACAGTGAGTTTCCGCGGTCATCGAGTGAGATGTGATCATGTTTGCCTGTGCGCGTGTGACACCAAACTTGTTAATTTGGTTAACTAATGTTTACAAGTTTACTATACGACCAATGAAACTACTATTCGTACTTCCTATAGCTGTCTAATAATTTGCTATCGCAATCGATGTTTCACCTTTCGGGTGAAACTGCGGTATTTGTTTAGTAACTTTGAAATTACCTGCTGAAGTTATTTAAGAAACACAACTCTAGAAATTGTTAATGATGTATTCTGCACCAAGGAAATCTGAGAGGGAGCTCGTTGAAAATAATAGCAAAACAAAATATATACATATAAATGAAAAGTTTATGCAGTTCCTAAAACAACTGTTTATTGCGTCGATGTAGCGGCTAAGCCTCGCCTTTCGTTAGACACTTTTACCTTCAGAACGGCCGGGTTATGAACCAAGCTACATTTTGACAATTGTTTGTGGTAGCCTTGGAAATTATTTATTACAACTTGCACACTTGTAAGGAACTCGGGTCAGAGAATGGAACACCTTGAGACAGGAAACGTCGGCGGCATATGGTTGCACCATAGTCCACACATTCGCGATGCCATCATGGAGGTTCATTCGTTGTTTTAATAGCGATCGACTTTATTGCGTAAGCTCGCCCCCGTTTAGCAATACTACTTTAATCTCACTTGTGGTGGCTCCAGATAGGGGCCAGGATTCCGCTCACAAGTGGCACAACGGAGCATTATATTGCGAGCCACTCGAAATGACTTCCTACGCGAGGAGGTCGAACAGGCCCCGTTCACGATCTCGAACATTTGAGCGACGCGCCGTGCTTCTTTCAGCCTGTGCGCTTATTCCGACCATCGCCAGGGAGCATTGGGCAATAGCCTTTTCTCTTAGAGGCGGGAAGTATACCACGGAAGAAGGTTACCGCCAGCGGTAGCTCAAGCGGATAGACCGCTTGAGCTTATTTTTCGTCAGCCTTGTTTTCACTATACGATCGTCGACGGCATGGCAGCCAACCTTTCATTGATTTGAGCGAGTTCTGGTTTGTGGAAACGCAGCAGTCTCCATTACGTGTAGGCGCGATAGAAGTCTCCTCTGGAAGGATCGAGGTGAAAAAGAAATGAGCAGAAGTGGGGCAACTTCTACGCTCTCCGAGGGGATTGCATCGCAGCCGTTTCTTTTACGTGCGCTAAATAAAGAATGAGAGCGCGAGTCTCACTTTGTTATTGCCTGATTTGGGTCTGTCTTCGCCACACTGAACAGGGAGATAGGGGCGCCAACACTTTCAAGTTTACCCCAGCCTACATGACACCCTTGGAACTGAACACTGCACCAAGCAACGCAACTGCGTAAGGCCCTGTCTGCGTACGGTTTGTTGGAAATTAGAGCCGGCAGGATGGAAAACTTATCAGCGGAAAACTTCCGCCGGTTACTGAGTAGGCAATTTGTCAGCGTGCTTAATGTAGAAACCATTCACAACTGACATGAGATCGCGCTGGCGCTAACTGGGTTTGAAAGTTGCGCTGCATCTTTTAAAACTTTAGGGTCGCGGTGCGAGCGACGTTGAGCAGTTAACATTAGTCTTTGCCGGGCCGCTTCTCATTGACTTTGAGCAGGTGCAACTACACTGTCTGAGTGTGTGAGTAGTTATTGCGTAACTTCAGAATGGCAGCATGCGACAGCTTATAGGATAAGGATTCTATTTCCTTAATGTTATACGAAAGCGAAATAGTCAATCGAGATTCAGCAAGTAATCGGTACATTTTTCATATTGAAGGTGAGAATAATGTTGAGAATCACGTTGATATTTCGTACCATACTTAATACCCAACGCAAGCACTTTAAGTGACCTGTGGCACCTGGCAAACGCGTGCCATACTTTAAAACTGTTCCAACGCTTTTTTATATAACATTGCATTTCGTTTAGATATAAAAGCTCTAACGAACGGTGGGGTGTGTGAATATTTGCTCTATATGGTCAATATACTCTGACAGTGAAACCAGCGTGTTACGTAATTTCTGCCACGGCTATAGTTATACACGGGTTGCTTCTAAGACAGAAACAAAGCAAAAAGAAAAAGAAAACTAAAATAGGGGCAATCTTCAGCTGGTGGATAAATATTGAAACTAAGAAGTGAGTTCGCATGTGGGCGCGCCCACTACTCCATTATTATTCTAAGTTTGTAAAGCAGTTGACGAAAAATGCGGTTACATCTAGGAATGATTCTAGCAAAAAATAAAAAAGAGATTGTTCACCAAAAAATATTCTCATGAGGATTATCTGAAAAATGATTTCGATGAACATCTCACATTAGTTGGCTTTCTACTTTGCACAAATAGCACGCAGTCAGAGCCTTACGTTCTTGCCCTCCTTGGTGTTGACTCCAGTTTAGAGCCTGTGATGCACACTGGAACAGGGAGCAGGCACCTGGGCCTCATTGTTTCGTGTGGCAGCAGCAGGCCCAAATGACAAAATGTCCAAATGAGGATCACAATGTTTCGAGAGAGCAAATCATTTCATGAGCCTCCACAATAAGGGCAAATGCTCTAAGGTTTCCATATTTGATTATCTAGCACCAAACTATATAATTTTGAAGCTTCTTGACAGAAAAAGTTTTAGCTGATATTGTACTCGACTTCGGTACTTTTAACATGGATAACATGCATATAACGTTCTATATCCGATAATTTTTGTTTCGTGCCAAATTTGATGCGATAAGTTTCATTTGGTATTCAGCGATAATCGCAGAAACATTCGCTTTGAGCGACTGTTTCCGTCGCCACAATCAAAACGGTCTCCTTTCCTACTCAGCAGTGTTTCTGCACATGTAGTGGGCACGTGCCAAATATACAGGCAAAGCCGGTAGCACACCAAATGGAATATTAGTCAGTCAGAGCACGCATAGTGTGGCGATTACACCACCTGTGCTCGCGCAGTTAGACACAAGCGTGCTTTTACTGCCGAGTGACATTAGTTACTCTTAATGTTCCTTTAATTTCTCCTCATCGACGGCTAGACCTGCGTGAATTGGGACACACATGTCGTTTTCATCGTGAAGACCCGAAACGCGACCGTGTGAAGGAATCTGCTCCCGTCATTGGCTGCCATAGAATCGGCCGTTCCTAAATCTGCTCTTCAGCTCGCAAAGTTTCTCGCTCTTGCGCGACGCCCAGGCCTGCCTTTCTCGCCGACACTTGCTCACTGCCCCCAGAAGCTGCGCGATCCGGATTACCGCGCATCTCCGTCCGGCATACCAGCCTTGCTCCGGTGCGCATAATCCTAACGAGGCTTTGTTCCGTCGCGCCGAGGAGCTCTGAATGGCCTATCGGACGTCGGAACTTTCCTATTGACCATCCATGCTTCACGCCACGAGGTGCGCGTAGGGCAGGCAGAGAGGACCCGCTGAAAGAGACAAAAAGCATAGGTATAGTGAACAATCCGTGCTGATGAGCGGACTCAGTGACCCAGATCGCAACGTTAACAAACTCTTTCGGAGAATATTTTGTTCGCTCATCTGGTCGTGAAACACATCTCAGGTATAGAAGACGTCTTTGCTATGGCCGTGACAAAAAAAAAAGGCAAAGAAAAAATTGGCAGACTTCTCCCGGTTCTGACTTCATTTGCAGCGACATGTTAGCTTCTCCACTGATTGAGACACACAGAAAAAAAAATTTATTCAAACTTACATCATCTATACATGCGAAGGTGCGCATGGCTGTTTGCCCCCTCCACGCGCACCGTCGCCTTCGTATCTTCTTCTGGCCGTGTTCACCGTCCTGTCTTTAGCACTGGTGAAATGCACGGATTGAAATGGGTCGCGCAGTAAGCAGGAAGCGCAGATGACGCCGATCCTCTGATGACGTAAGCGGCGCGAACGTGCACAAAGCCACTCCTGTTTTTCTCATCACGTGCTTGCGTGTAACAAATCACGTTGTTTTCTCGATCGCTCTCGGCAATGTGATGTGGCGCCTCGCTTACGAAGGTAAATAAGTATCCTAGGAGGCCATAGGATCTCGAATTGGAAATAATGATTATAAATAGAATTAATTTCTTCCTAAGAGAAATTACAATCAATGCTGGTTTGAGCCATCAACGAGAGTATGTGCTTCCTGCACCTGACTAGGAAAGAAATACATGAGGTTATTATATGGTTGTGATTCTTTATGCACGCTTTGCTTGCGCGG
This sequence comes from Dermacentor andersoni, assembly GCF_023375885.2. Taxonomy (NCBI): domain Eukaryota; kingdom Metazoa; phylum Arthropoda; class Arachnida; order Ixodida; family Ixodidae; genus Dermacentor; species Dermacentor andersoni. The sequence goes on along the minus strand of NC_092818.1, from coordinate 165,802,679 downwards.
TCCTTGTGTGCACTAAAACACACTCACATTGCGCCCTAAGCATCTCATCGGTGACGTATGTGTTGACAGGACACTTCTATACAGTAAAAATTGTTACATACTCTTTGACTATACATTATGAAAATGTTGTTCAGGTAAATTACAATGTACTTCAAAGACGCGCTAGTTTAAGAAAACGAATATCTTGAAGGGGCAGCGCAATAAGACGAAGACAGTCATGTGTGTTCCTGCCTTCTGTCTTGGTCTTATTGCGCTGCCCCTTCAAGATGTTCAACCAGTACCAACTCGCCCAAATGTCGATCCTTCTAAAAAACGAAGCCGAGTCGCTAAAATCTACGTAGTCAGCGCAAATTTTGTGTGTGTAAACTGCGGCGGCTACCACCCAACTAGTTACAGCCGTTGTCCTGCACAGACAGCTACTCAGCGAAGGAATTAGATATTTGTGTTGGGTCGAAAGGAAGCAAACGCACCATCCAGCGAGAACACGTCCTGCGCGCCACAGCTACGAGATTTCGAAGCAGAATATGCATCTAAATTCCCGCGTCTTACACCGACAAAGAAAGTTATTGAGCCAATGCAACTGGTGGTGGTCGTGGTGCGGCAGGCTGAACGCAACTGGTCAACGCCCCTGAAGAACATTTTCCAAAAGAGTCCGAAAAGCGCACCTATATGCAGCCGCAGTGAACCGACCTCAAGTACCACTTCTGAACACTGAGCAGAAAAACTGTCAACAGTGTGTTACGCACTTTGTTCACGGCACTACGCTCGCACGTCGCGAAGATGCTTGCGAGTTCAACGAAGGATAGGCTGGAAGCAGTGCTGGCTCTTGAGTCAGTAATACTCTGCTCTAATTCCGCATACCCTTAGTAGCATAGTGGCAGTTTCTCGCCCAGCTGATCCATTCCGCCGTTGAGAAGTGCCCTTATCAATGCAATGGAACTCCGCCGGTACTCTGCAGCGTCTGTGCGAATTTGGCCTTTTCCTTCGAGACATCCATATACCAATTCTAGCCCTCTCGGACGCTGGTCCCCCAAATGGCAGGACGATCGCAGGATACATCAGACACCGCAATCCGAGTACACCGTCATTTGCAAATGGCAGTGCAATGATTCACATAAGGCGCGAGATACCTCATGTCACCTTACCACTGCAAGACCTTTGTTCTACCTCCTTGGAAGTTGCCGCTGTACAAATAGGTCTCGGAAACCGAAAACTCAGTGTGGTGTTGGTGTATGTAAGTCCACCATGGAGGGTCTCCATGGAGGCGTTCTTAAACGACCTTTCGATTCGTTGACCCTGGCCTAGAATAATCTGTGGGGACTTTAACGCACATCATTCTCTTTAGGGAGATAAGATTGTAGATTTGCGTGGCAAAGAACTTGTCGCTGCCGCGGATGCTGCCGAGTTATGTGTGGCGAACGATGGCAAACCGACTTTCTTCAGGCCACGAGATTCATGGAGTGCCATAGACCTCGTGTTACACTCTACAGACCTTTTGGTGTCATCGACAGCGGCTCCGGACAAGATGGGCAGTGACCATTTTCCAATCTTCACAAATATCATCGGATATCAGACTTCTAGTCGACAAGTGTGTAATGTGACACGCTGGGACACGTATAGAGAAGCATTGGATGAATCCCTTGGTGAGGTGTTCGCAGATATCTTTCGGAACAAGAAATTGGCTACTTCAGTGCTGAAACTGCCAGGTCATTTGCCTACTCCTTACTTGAAAGTAAAGAATTTCTGCGCAGCGTCTAGGAGAGCAAAATGAAAACTAATGATAAAAAAGGAAGATCTCTCTGCGAAAACTGAACATAACAGGAGAAACGCTGCCATCCGTCGTCACACAAAAAGATTGAGACGAGTCCAATGGGCTGCTTTCTGTGAGAGCTTATCGGCGTTTACTCCCATGAAAAGGATATGGGGAATAATCAATAGCATATCAAAAAGATTTGCCCTCGAACCATTTCAAGCACTTGCTTTAAAGATAGGAAAATATTCACCAAGGCTTGCAGATTTTGCAGATGTATACACATCTGGCAGATCAGAAAGAATGGCGAACCCTCTGTCATCTCAATCATTCGATATGATGGATACGCCATTCACCTTTCGTGAGTTGGATTTAGCGCTTAGCAGATTAAGAAGACGCTGTGCCGTGGGTCCCGATTTCATCAGCAATAAGATGCTGACAAATCTGCCATGCGAGTGAAGACGATCCCCTCTGGACATATTTAATCTCATCTGGAGCACAGGAGAGATCTCCTAAACGTGGAAGACAGCATGGGTGGTGCCAGCGCCCAAGTTTGGAAATTATCCTGTGAACCTTGCCGCATATCAGCCAGTATCACTAACTTCGTGCGTATAAAAGTTGACGGAAAGACAAATATGTACGAGGCTAACTTAGTATCTTGAGCATGGAAGTAGAATGCCGTCGTGTATGACTGGATTTCACTCACGGTTGAGTGCTCAGGACAGTGCCTTGGACTTACTAAGCCATATCGAGCACCATCGCGTCGATGGCATTTCGACACTCGCCATCTTTACCGACTTTGCCAAAGCAAAGTCTGTGTGCTTCATACCAGCATCGTCAACGGTCTCCAAGCCATGGGCGTCTCTGGAAATGACCTTCGATTCGTCCATGAATTTCTTAGAGAGTGACATATTCAGGTTAAGCTCGGAAATATCAGCGAAAAGCGACGCATCTCCCTCGGCGTTCCACAAGAAAGTGTCCTATCTCCCTTGCTTTTTAACCCTTCCGGACGCACTGAAATTAGGTTGGACAGCAGTTAAATTGTTCATCTGCACAGATGACATCTGCATTTGGATCTCGGGGCACCAACCAAAACGTTTGGCCAGGATAACCCTGGGCGCTATCTCCGTCATTGATTGCCACTTATCGGCGCTTGGCCTATCTTTATCAGCGGAAAAAGCTGCCTTCATACTTTTCCCGGGAGATTCACCTTATTCCGGAATATTTATGCGCTGTTGCGTAGTGCATTTCAGCTAGGGACAAATGAAGCAAAGCGCGTACTGTAAAAGAAAGCATATTTATTAGCAATGTTCCCCAGAAGAAATGTCTCCAGGTTTCTATGGTCGCACGGAACTCTGTACAAAGAACCGCTCCCTCCGCAGCGTTGCCGTCTTTGTCTGAAACAGAGTATAATGTTTCTCTGCTTTTTCCGTCTTTAAACATATCGAGACACGGGCACTCGCATTATAGACAGAGAGTGACTCGCACTGAAACATTAAAGCGACTCAAACATTACGCGCTCACAGAAATCGAATGAGGCTGTGTAATTAGCGGGTAACCAGAGCAGTGAAATAAAAAAAAAAGAGACTATTGCAGAGGTGGATTTGTTCCGTACAGCGCAAAATCTGTTTCATCAGAAAAATTGTCCCGCTTTTCGTGCAAGTAAAAGGGTTTCAACAAACCGAATATGCCGTGGTTATGATATGCATTGTTGAGAATTGGCGTTTGCTGTCGAGCCACTCTCGGCGCCTGTTGTGAGGTTGGTCAATAAGGCACTCGCTTGTTGTTCGTCTATACTGTGACCGTGCCCGATCAAGATGGAACGAGTACATCATTGCGCAAAAAATCCTACGTGATGGCAGAGACAGGTTGGTAGAGGCGTTTGCCGATGTCGGTGCAGTCGTTACGCAATTTCGACCCGTTTCGACACCACATAGGCCGCCGAGATGGGACGTGACGGCAAGAGTAGTGCCCTTCATTGCACTGTTTATACAATGAGCCTGCCGTTCCTGATGGATTGTAGAATAATGGCGCTGATGTCGTCCTGCTTCTAATAATATCATGACTCGTAAATACACCCAACGCTTCTTGCGTCTTTCTCAGACGTTCTAGCAGGGAACCCTTCAATATGCGACCGTTTTTGGCCCGTGAGAAGATAGGAGTCACTCGAATGCATTGTGTCTCAGAGACGACTAAAACCGTGTTTTGCTGACGCAACGAATGGCCGGAACAACTGTAACGTGAGTGCCTCCTTTGTTTTCGAGCTTCTTTAGTGTCATTGGGTGGAGAGAGACAGGGCCGGTCTGGAGGAGACATGTACTTTGCTTTCCTTCGAATGGACTAAGCTGGCAGCGTACAGATAGCGAGGGTAATAAAGAACCACTCTTTTACAACGCTGTCTCGAGCACTGGGAACTTACTGGGAGGCTACATATTATATAGATCCACGTCAGCCGCGTTTTCCGGCGGCACAGTTCCGTAATGTCTGCTTCGCTCGTCCTCCTTATTACGTTTAAAAGGCATGAGCCAGCCGAAAACTCGCGAACTATATTCTCGGTGACGCCACAAGTGACGTCGACACGTGCTTCTGCTCTTGATTAAAGAAGAAACGTGAACAATCGGACCATGAAAAGACATAAAGCGAGCAGCGAGCAGTCTTGCGTTACGCTGGTGAGCTCACGAGCGCTAATATGGCGAGGATGTGGGCTGTGGGCTTTGCAGCGTGCGGTTGTTGCGTGCTTTCTTGCTGCAGTGCAGCGCCTTATATTTGAGTATCCCGCTTTCAGTGCGCAGCGCAAGTCGCTAGTGAGAGACTATCATCTCCTTGGCCTGCTGTGTACAACACTCGACGAATGTTTGTACCCCAGTGGTTGTGCGTCTAAACGTGATCAGGCTCATCGCGCTCTACTTACTTTTCTAGAGTTAACTAACTTAGGTTCACCTTTGTAGCGTCGAAACTATTCTATTCAACATTCTATAGTAGCGTCACCTTCAGTGATCGGCCCTACTGTGTGTGACCTGTACTGTGTTTTACTTTATTCTTTAGATTTTAGATTCGTCCTGTTGCTCTTCCTTTCCTCTTTCCTCCCTTCCTTCCTATCTTTATTGCTGTGTTGCTGTCACCTCCCTATAGCTTCTGAAGAGTAGGCCGGCGTTGTGCCCCCTTCCGCAGTTGCCAGCCTGCTCTTCGCGTTCCCTTTCCTTATATATATATATATATATATATATATATATATATGATGTGTGTGTGTTCAATTATATATGTGTTCAAAACAAATAATAATGATAGTAATAATAGCACGGTCACTCATAACAGGAATCTCAACCGAAAAGCAAACGCCAAACTTAGAGGCACAGCAGAGAGAAAAATGATTACAGCTGTATTAACAAGTTACACTTCTACAATACAAAAAAAAAGCCGCTCTTATCGTGAGAGGGAGCTTCGTAAGAAAGAACGTCGTGCCGTCAAAGATGACGCCATCTGCTCGGGCCTAGTTAAGCGTCCATCACTAGATATGGATCTAACGTGTTACAAAACAGTCAAAACCTGAACTTAGCAAGTTTCAAAAACTTTAAATGAGCCACAATAGTGCAATTACAAAAAAACAAGATACCTTGAAATTGGTGACGTCTCACTGACGTACGGGCGCTGGGGTTTGGAACTTTGACCTGTAGTTTATGTTCTAATAATAAACCTATTACAAAGAAAAACGACAATAAAGTCTAGAAAAAACCTTTTAGGAGTTCAAACTGTTTAAGGTTTCCCTTTTAGTTTCGTTTAAATCTACGCGCCGCTTGTAGTCCTACTTCCGTCTAATGTAGAATGTAAACCACCGGCGTTTTTGTTCGAGCCACGTATCACCAGGAATTTCACTGTGGAAAATTACTATAACTGATGTCCCTGCTCTAGCTTCAATGACACCATGTGAAGATTATTTATTTATTTATTTATTTATTTATTTATTTATTTATTTATTTATTTATTTATTTATTTATTGCAACAGGCAGCATTCCGCGTTTTCTGCGTGGCCTTGCTGCATTGGAGACTGTCCTATGGCATGAATAAAAAAAAAATCACCTACGATTACGATACTCCCTAAGGCGAAATTTAGCGCAGCTGTATGCGTGTTTTCATTTCGTGATATATTTGCTGGCGCGGACAATCTGTCTTGTGCGGTATGTTGCAAACGGCGCGAAGGGTGGCGCGACTGTCTCGCTAATCGGGAGATCGCGAGAGGCAGCGCTTCGGTGACGCGTGGGCGCGATTCACAGCAGCCCCGCAGACAGACCTCCGCTCATGTAGCGCTTTGTTTCCATACATAGCATCGGTGGCGTCATCGGCGAACAGACGACGTGCGCTACTCTGGCGCCATCTCGTAGCCATCGTCGCCGCAAAGTCCGTCTCGTGTGCTACTACGCTTTTCTTCTCACGCTTTCGGCACGCCCTTCTCCTCGGCTTTCCTCCTCGCGCTTTCTTCACTATCCTCGTCTTTCATCCGCGCTCTGCGCTCGCTCTTTCATCCTTAGCTGTGCTCGTTCGCTCATTTACGAGGACGCCGAGGCACAACGCCGACGCTCGCCGCAGGAACGGGCGCGTGACAAGTGCGCTTCCAAAAACTTGTAATGGCTACTCTGCCTGTATTGGCTTGTTTGAGAGTGCATTTCCTCTGTTTTGTATATATGTAGATAATCATGCTGTCTGCTTAACCCCCTATTACGCCTCCCTCTCATTTTCTGTTTTCCTATTTGTTTCTCCATCACACATTGTTTTGTGTACTACATTTGCCATCCCTGTACATTTTGTCTCGCACATTACTATTTCAGTGCACCAGTACAAAAGCTCCGTAGGTGTTGCTGGGCACTATGATAAAGATTGGATTGATTGATTGGTTGGCTGATTGATTTATTTATTTATTGATTGATTGATTGATTGATTAATTGACTGAGTGAGTGATTGTATCTATAAACCTGTCTCAGGCTTGAAACGAGCACTGACACGAAATTTTTATGTTCGACAGACATTTGCCCCCTTTCCAAGCAGCACTCGAACTCATTTCATGATTTGTTTCAATAGAAATTACAATTATATTTTTGTATGTGATGCGTTATACGTTGTCTTAAGCCATCTTATATTATATTACGTTTGCTATATATTGTAACCGCAGTTGTATAGACCGTGCACTTCCGAATATATATATATATATATATATATATATATATATTGTGTGTGTGTGTTATACCATTTCTCACCTGCGCCAGTACCAAGACCATGCACCAAGTTATCCTTGGCACATGAATAGAATTATTGATTGAAATGCATCATTTCTGAGAATGCACGGAGTGTGCTCCCCTTGTTTGCCAATTTGTATGTTTGCAAGTTGCGGACTTTGCTGTGGCTGTCATTTAAAATACTTGTCACCATCTCATCAAGAAAGCTTCCTGGTGGCTTGTAATATCAGCCTAGCACAGACTCTGACAATGTCCAAGTTGTAGTTTCCCATTTGAATTATTTATCAGCAGCGGCGAATCAGAATCACGAGCGCTGATAGACAAAATGGAGAAACACCTAATTCTTTCTTTTCTATTTTGCTTTGTCAAAAATGGCACTAAACTTATTGATATATTTGCTACCAACTAGAATTACTATTGTTCCCTTCGTTATAGCAACGCCAAATATTCATCGAGGTAAACAGGTGTGCCTAAATATTCACATTGAAGTCTATACCACATTGAAGTCTAAATCACATTTAAATATGTTTACTCACAACAAATGTGTGTACAAACATGAATTTCATGTACAACAATGATCTATACAAGGGCAGGAATCAGGTCTTCACATCGGATGGCGCCATTAAACGGCATCTATTCCCTGTGACAAGCTAAACATCGAACGAATCGAGTCGTGCGTTGGCTGCATAGGCTTACTAATGCTTCTGGGTCCCGCCGTGGTTGCTCAGTGGCTATGGTGTTGGGCTGGTGAGCACAAGGTCGCGGGATTGTATCCCGGCCCCGGCGGCCGCATTTCGATGGAGGCGAAATGCGAAAACACTCGTGTACTTAGATTTAGGTGCACGTTAAAGATCCCCAGGTGGTCGAAATTTCCGGTGTTCCCTACTACGGCGTGCCTCACAATCAGAAAGTGGTTTTGGCACGTAAAACACCATAATTTAATTTTAACGCTTCTGCGCAAACGTCAGGAAGTGGGACGGTAGCTGGGAGAGAGGTGATTGACTGTTTGCACGCTGAAGACAAAGGCAGAGAATTATGTGTTTTCTATCCTACCGGAAGCACCTTGTTTATGCCACCGCCTTGGCGAGTTCTTGCTTCGGAGACACGATTCTGCATAGAAACATATAAAGTTCATAAACGATGAAACTGTCGCATGCTAGGTGCAAGTTCAGTATGACCTAATCGTTTCCATGATGAACACTACGTTTCATTACGCTGTCTGTCCGCTCGTTATTGAGCAAATGGAATACGTTTTATACATGGTAGTTGGTGACGAAAGCAAAATATGAACAAATTCAACAAGGTTGAGAATGATTCAGATGACACACACACACACACACACACACACACACACACACACACACACACACACACACACACACACACACACACACACACACACACACACACACACACACACACACACACACACACACACACACACACACACACACACACACACACACACACACACACACACACACACACACACACACACACACACACACACACACACACACACACACACACACACACACACACACACACACACACACACACACACACACACACACACACACACACACACACACACACACACACACACACACACACACACACACACACACACACACACACACACACACACACACACACACACACACACACACACACACACACACACACACACACACACACACACACACACACACACACACACACACACACACACACACACACACACACACACACACACACACACACACACACACACACACACACACACACACACACACACACACACACACACACACACACACACACACACACACACACACACACACACACACACACACACACACACACACACACACACACACACACACACACACACACACACACACACACACACACACACACACACACACACACACACACACACACACACACACACACACACACACACACACACACACACACACACACACACACACACACACACACACACACACACACACACACACACACACACACACACACACACACACACACACACACACACACACACACACACACACACACACACACACACACACACACACACACACACACACACACACACACACACACACACACACACACACACACACACACACACACACACACACACACACACACACACACACACACACACACACACACACACACACACACACACACACACACACACACACACACACACACACACACACACACACACACACACACACACACACACACACACACACACACACACACACACACACACACACACACACACACACACACACACACACACACACACACACACACACACACACACACACACACACACACACACACACACACACACACACACACACACACACACACACACACACACACACACACACACACACACACACTACCCGCCGTGGTCTTTTCGTGGCTTTGCTGTTGCGCTGCTAAGCACGAGGTCGCGGGATCAAATCCCGGCCACGGCGGCCGCACTTCGATGGAGGCGAAATGCAAAAAACACCCCCTGCACTTCGATTTAGGTGCCCGTTACAGCCCTTTAGATGACCAAAATTAATCCGAAGTCCCTCACTACTGCGGGCCTCATAATTTTATCGTGGTTTTGACATGTAAATGCCCGTAATATAGTCCTCGTGCTACGGAGTGTGTAACCTCGTTGAGGTTGGTGAGGTGTGGGTGGACGACGCCGGCGTGTGCTGGGATCCAGACGAGGGTGATTTGATTTTCAGACGAATGCGGGGCTTGTCGTAAGATACGGAGTGATTGCTGAGAAATACGACCTTTGATGTAGTTGTTGATTGCTGCGCGAGAATCGCTCACTATGGTGTGACAGGCTGGGTCAAGAGTGGCCAGGGCGATGGCCACTTCCTCAGCCGTCTCGGCATATTGGGTAACGATGCTGGCAGCATGTCGGAGCAAGCCGCCTGCTGTGGTAACCGCCGCAAAGCGCCGTCCATCTTGGTACTCAGCTGCGTCGACGAAGGTGACGCCCGCGGTGTTGGCATAAGATTTGATGAGGGAGGTAGCTCGTGCCTTCCTGCGTTCTTTGTTGTGGTCTGGGTGAATGTTTTTCGGAATAGGGTCGGCGTCTATTCATTGCTGAATGTCGCGTGGTATTGGGTGTTTGTCTCCATGTTGACGGTGGTAGGTGATATCAAGCTTGGTTAGAATGCTGCGGCCCGTTTCCGTGAGGGTAAGCCGCTCTAGTTGAGATCGACGTTGGGCTTCGATTAACTCTTCTAGCGTGTTGTGGTACCTAATTGTAGTAGAAGTTCCGTGCTGGTGTGGTTGGGTTGTCCTAAGCCCTGCTTATACCCTCCTCTGATGATGATGTCTAGTTTAGTGTTTTCAGCTTTGTACCAGTTTAGAAAGGGTGCAACGTAAGTAATGTGACAGATGATAAAAGATTGGGCAAGGTGGATGAGGCTTTCTTCCTTCATACCCCCTCGTCGGTTGGTTACTCGTTTCAGCAGTCTGGATGTATTAGCAGTCTGTCGAAGGATCTTGGAGATAGCCGTAGAATTAGCTCCGTTGGCTTCTATGGTCATACCAAGAACGCGGATGCTAGGGACCACGGGTAGGGGTCTGCCATCCCTCAGGTTGAGCTCTATCTCCTCGTATTGGCGTTTATTCGTGGAGACCCGCGGGTGGTGTCCACGGAGTGTGGGGCGGTATAGGAGGAGCTCCGACTTTTCAGGGGAACAGCGGAGTCCCGCGCCTTCAAGATAATTTTCTACGACGTCAATGGCGTCTTGTAGGGCAGTTTCGATTCGGCCGTCACTGCCCTTTGCAGCCCATATTGTAATGTCGTCGGCGTATATGGCGTGTTCAATGCCGTGGAGTTTTTGTAGTTCGTGTGCTAATCCGAGCATAACCAGATTTAACAGTATTGGGGAAATGACAGAGCCTTGCGGTGTGCCCGTGCTCCCGAGGGAGAGTTCCTCCGATCGAATGTCTCCGACCGCTTCGATAGAAAGTCTCTTACGTAGTTGTAAGTGCGTTCTCCAAGGTTGAGCAAGGAGATGCGTTCGAGGATGGTGGAGTGCCTTATGTTATAGAAGGCGCGTCCGAGGTCGAGGCCCAAGATCGCCTTCGTATGACAGGATTTGCTATCTAGGATTTGATGCTGAAGTTGGAGCATAGCGTCTTGGGTGGAAAGGTGCTGTCTAAAGCCAATTATCGAGTGGCGGTAAGTAGATGTGTCTTCGAGGTGAGCGTTTACACGGGTTAGGAGGGCGTGCTCCATGACCTTGCCTACACATAAAGTTAGCGATATGGGCCGGAGATTGGCGAGGCTAGATGGCTTACCGGGTTTGGGGGTGAGAATAACTTTGGCCGTTTTCCATGCCGGAGGAATGGATCCCTGGCGCCAGCAGTTGTTGATGTATTCGGTGAGTTGTTGCACCGAGGGGTCATCTAGATTCCTTAGTGTTTTATTCGTAACCCCATCTGGGCCTGGCGCCGAACGGCTGTTCAGCTTGTGCAGGGCAGCATGAATCTCTGCCACGCTGAAATCTTCATCAAGGGCAGGGTTGTAGGTCCCTGTGTATGGCCCGTGAGGTTGAGTGGGCCCAGATGGGATGCACTTTTGACATAAGCTATTCTTAACGTGGTCCTGGCCATGCGTCTTGCTTTCTGTGAATAAAAGCTTGAATAAAGCGAATAAAATGAATAAAAGCCCATTGGCGCAACACCCAACACGACCTCGGGAGTGATCACTCTAAGTTACGAAGAAAAGAAAATTTTCTATCGGCAGCAGTGGTCACCAGACTTCTGTTCGCGACTGAACATGCCAAAGAACGATTTGCTCTGCGAAATGCTATGCACATGATTTTACGCATTCCAAGGTTTTACGCATTCCAAGGTTTTTTTTACGCCAGAAATCGCCCATTTGAAGCAAAAATTCTGTAATGTGTAATGACTTGCCCCTTTTACTGAGTCCTCTGACATATGCCATTATGTCTTAAAAGATGAAATAAACTTGATCCTTTCCCTGTAGTACGAAACATGATAGCGTCGTCGTACGTAAAACAAAAGAAAAGTTGAGGTCCCACAGCAGCGTAAACGCCATGCCACTCCAAGTTCCTTACTTCGAGACAGCACACAAACATAAGAATAGCTACCGCAAATGACGGGTCTGAAATTTCAGCGCATCCTTGCAAATAGGTCTCTGAAAAGAAACGCCTGCTTTTACGTCAATTCTGTTTTTGTCATTTCTTTCGTTCGTGACCGTAGACGCATGCAACAGGGCTGAGAAGCGCCAGAGCTGCCACCGCGGGTTCCTTTTGCACTCTAAGTAACGACACGAAATGTTTTCAATCACAGATTGCGAAGACTGAATGCTACCGCGAACGACGCGTGCAATCTATATTGAAATTGAGACTGTGCTTCGTTCACCCACGTCTTGCGTATCTTACTATATGCTTTATTTCCTTAGTTTACAAATAACGCTTTAGATAGCTCTACACTATTCTGTACACAGTTTTCTTTAGTAGCTTGTATTAGGCAATCCGTCTGCTGTGATTTTAGAAACGCCGTTGTAGTACATAAATCTACCAACGAAAGCGAGTCGCACTCGCAAACACGCATGCATCTACGTGCTATTTGCATATAGCTGCCAACGTCAAAATAAAAAAAAAAACGAGAGTTTGATATTCCACCATGTTTTGAGTAATATTATTCTGGCCGACCTGCTGCGGCTGCAGTGTCACGTAGCGCTGGTGTGCCGCTCAAGCATCCGAATTCTCTCTTTCGTCTCGGTTCGTTTCTTGCTTCTCCTGCGCTCATTCCCACTGTATTCCCCAGTGTGCCATGCTTCGACACTGGAAAGCAGTAGCGCTTTCTATGTCCCTCTGCTTATTGTGAATTTGAACGCTTGTACCCCAATGCTGTCGTGCATTGATCTGTGCTGCGTTCGACTAACGTACTGTGCAGAAATGTGGCCGCAATTGTAGTTAAACAAGAAAATGCGCTCACGTTGTCATCCGGCCACAGACTGCGCGAAAGCTTTGTCGTAACTGTCCGTCCCATACGGGACATTGTTGAACGGGATATTTCGATGTCACGTCCATGTTCGTTCCTAGCCGTTCCGTTTTCAACATGTTTATTGAATCATGATAGGAACATTCATGCGGGATAAGAACACACGCCCACTGGTGTAACCCACTAATCTATCCATTCCTTGCCCTCACCACTGAGAGGGAGCCACAGGAAGATAGTCCACATGCCTTAAGGTTATTATATCGTTAAGACGTCTGTACTACGAGCGCATTCTTGCGGCAGTGACACACAATCATAATCAATTGTGACGGGTATTAAGGAATGCAATGAATCTTTGTGTCCAAGTTCGCGGACCGCTACTACATAAGGGCTTCCTGTGTTGCCGACTCCTCGCGACGCGCGACTTCCGTCTAGGATTAAAGGAAATCACTTATCGACCAGCGTTGTAGTGCTAACGTCCAACGCAAGGACTTGAATCCCGGAACGTCTGCACGAGTGAGTACTGCTCGTTATACGGTGACAAAGGGAGTAGCGCCGCTTCTTGGCGTATAGTAAGTTTCTCGCACGTTATCTACACACATACACCCCAACTAACTCGCAAACTTACGCCCAATCTATCGCCAACATATCAAGATAAGTGAATCAATGCGCCGAAGCATGGGTGACGGCGACTACGCCGACAGCACAGTAATGTTCGAAGTTTAATGTTTTGTAACCGTTCACACAGTAAGCGAGTGACAATACATATTTGCTGAGAGCTCTTACAACGTACAGAACATCTACGTAACAAGCCTTGTGCCCAGCAAGAACAAGTATATCGCAACTGAGTACAGCCGTGAGTGATCACGCAGATAATAAAGAATGAGATAATGACCACCCGGGGAACTTTACCGAATAAGAAACGTGACAAGCCATTGGTTAAAAGTATTTGCTAAAAAAAAACAACGAAGAGATACACACATTGATATTGATTAAGTTCATAAGCGGGAAGTTAGGATAGCTTGAAATACATTTTTAGCCCCGCGTTTATTACAAGCACCGCATACGCTGCTCGTGCCGTTTGGACAAAGCGTAATGAGCTCCGAAAGTGCGTACATGTCCTTTGAAGCTGAAGCTAAAGCTTCGCGTGTTGTCCACCCAGTCACCGTCTACGATATCCGCCGAAACAGATGTTTTCAGAGCCGCACTGGCGTCATGTATACATAAGTTGTAAACACGGAGGCAGCTGAGGCAAGCAATGAACACGTCACCACGTGATCAAACACGGCAGCGCCCACGGGATCGCCGTGAAAAGGGTGAATAGTTGTAAGAACTTAGATAATTTCATATTGCTACTTGGTAACCAGTTACGTGACCCCTAAGACTGCATGCCTGTTTTGTCACGTGCCCTTCTACATAGCATGTTTACTAACTCCTGTATTACTGTTTCATGCACTTTAGTTGTGTGCTTAGCATATGCTTTTCGCTTCGAATAAGTTCAAAACTAGATTGTATAAGATGTATTCATATTTTACTGGCTTACGTTTATTGTCATATCTTGGTTACCTTCGTTCACTTAATTACTCCAGTATTCTCCGTTACGATGGGTTGTAGGTGTGAAATAAGTAAGAAATAAATATATTTTGTCCAAATATGTGTTTAATATTTTAGCCAACAAACTTTACTGATATGTTACTTGGCCGGTTGCCTGATTTCTTTTTCCGTTAGGCTTCCTCATATTTCTCTCTCTCTCTCTCTCAGGATAATTTGCTGTAACTTGTTGATACCATCACGGTCATTGAAAGTTTGCAAAACTAGCAGTTCAAATAGCTAACCTGGGTCTGGATATCAGCCACATGCTATTCCTCAGTCAAGTGATACTGAATACGTTGAAGTTGCTTGCAATTGAAATTGATCATAGGACAAGAAGAAAATTTCGATTTCTTTTACTTTCTATCGTGTTGTGCCAGTGTTAAAGACGTTTTTCAGTCTTTGTAGTCTCAGGCATAAACCTGCCATCCTTCATATACAGCCCATGGTTTGGAAACGAAGGTCAACCCTGGCACACAATTCAGTATGTACTTAATATTTTATACCCGCCGTGGTTGCTTAGTGGCTATGGTGTTGGGCTGCTAAGCACGAGGTCGCGGGATCGAATCCTGGCCACGGCGGCCGCATTTCGATGGGGGCGAAATGCGAAAACACCTGTGTACTTAGATTTAGGTGCACGTTAAAGAACCCCAGGTGGTCGAAATTTCCGGAGTCCCCCACTACGGCGTGCCTCATAATCAGAAAGTGGTTTTGGCACGTAAAACCCCATAATTTAATTTTTTAATTTTAATATTTTATATGTATTATGCCGGTCTGGCGCAAGTTCCAACGTCTATTATTACACTCAGGTTTCTTTAAGGGCAAGCAATACTGCACTTTGGCTTCGAGGACCTGTAAGAACGCTTCTATTTTTAAAGAAAAAACATTTTCGTCTTTTTTCTTATGTACGTCATCTGCGCTTTGATGAAAATACGATTCAGCGACCTAAGAACAATCGCAATAATGGCGCGTTTTATAAAAATTGTTGTTTGTAGTTCACTCAACTGTGCTAATCAAATTTCTATGGCAACGCCCCCGCTGAAAGAGCTGTTTCATATTCCGAATATCTTCGAAGTAAAAATAGGCACTTGCTTCAACAGTGGTCCAAACTTAGCGATGCCTTTCTAGCAGCAAACAGAAATTTTAATCCAAGTGGCGTTCAAGGTTTGATATTGCGTAGCGTCGCCGGCACTACTTTTTGCCTATGGTATGCCGACTGCGCCTGCTATCCTTTAAAACTTCGGTAAGTCGCAGGGATGCTTTCGGAACAACTTAATGTGCTGTGATCTTTGAAGTAATGTTCCATCCAAATATTTCATATCTAAAGCAGCTGAGACAGAATAATGCGCACGCGTGTCTTGAAAGAGTTCTTTTCTACTTGAAAGAGGCACCGCTACTCTAATCCATGCTGAACTTGGCGGTAAATATATTGGGCAAGAACAAGAAGTTTAATGGAGAAATCGAAACGCAAGTAGGCCATATAGGCAGCATACTACGACTCTCTACATTTTGAGAAAGAACGGAAAATGAACATCGCATATGGCTACTGATGTGCTATTCAGGCTTGCTCTTCCAATGTGTATAACATTCAAGTTTGTGCAAAAATGTAGCAAAGCTGCCGCGGCGAATAATTTTCTCACGTGTTTTTTTTAGTATTTTTGCAACAGTGCGTGCAGTTGCAATATCACAGACGGGGCATCACAATATGATAGTTTTTTCTGCCTCTTAAATTCAGCTCCATGGAGCATGCAAGTAAATTTTCGAAGCTCTCTGTATGAGTCATTAGTCATTGCTAGTGCTCAAAATGAAAGCGCTTGTAAATATTCTAGGATTGCATTTGGTACGTTATGCCATGTTATGTAGTGTTCAAGATAACTCGGCCTTAGTGCTGAAGAAGGGCACTGAGGCCGCAACTATCCAAGCTTTAACCGTCTTCCTGCGAAACCAGGCCAGCTCTGACAGCATGATGTTCTGAGCGCACATCAGAGCTCGAACTGTACATTGCGCCTCGGGCAGTTGTTCTCCCATCATCTGGCGAGAAGCGCCCCACAGACTTTTTCGCTTCCTAAAGACTCACATGCAAACCTTAAGCAGTTACGCGGTCGTACTAGGACCTGCGTAAGCCAGGGAGCTGCGGGTCAAAGTACTTGAGCAATCGGGTTAGCCATCCTGAAACGATGTTACGAAAACAACTTAAATTCAGATTGGGACTGCGGGGGTGGATAACTTCTTCGTTTTGATGCCAGCTGCACGGCGGATTCAAGCGAACTTTCTTATTGCGGCGAGGCAGAAGAGCAAGGAAAACCGAGAGAAAAGCGCAAGCATGCATGAAATAGCGCGCTGTCGTGCTGTGGGCGCCTGCCCACGCATCGCAGAGACAATTGTACCACTTTTATTTGCAGCTGAGTGAATAACTCTTGCCGCGAATTCCAAATGTAGAAAGGGTTAAAGAAAGGAACACGAAACTTTCATTTATACTACGTCCAGCGCTTGCTACTTCAGAGGCTGATGAAACGTCGAGGATATGAAATAAGTAATTAGGAATCACGTCAAGAACAAAAATAATTGAGAAAGCACTGACAAGTGAGGTGTGTACAAATCTATTAGCGATCGTGTTGAGTGCAAATAGACAAGTAGAACGATTGTTACTCAGACACAGCGTGGTACTTCCGTCGCGTGACGCTGGAATATAATACAGCTTGAGTTGTCTGCGTTTAAGCTGGCTAAGCTCCCTGTCTTTCCACCAATTTTTCCTCCTCTTGCTGCATCTGAGTACGCCAAGTGACGTCCTGGCTGCTGAAACACTTAGTGTAAATCATCGCATATCCCATAACACGTCCAGAATCCTTTCCGACAGCCTGCATTACAGGAGGGACCCTCAAATCGATCTGCCCTTTCAAAAAAAAGTGATTAGGATCCGCAACCGATGAGCGACGCTTTCTCGTTTTCACCGTCTACTCCTGGGGAAACACAGATTGATGCAACTCTTACTACAGCGAAGCTGTTCAGGGGAGTTTAGCAATGCTTGGATGGATGGATGTATGGATAACGTGACGGAAGGATGGACGGACGGACGGATGTGAGCGTCCCCTTTGAAACGAGGTGGTGGGTTGCGCCATCAAGCCATTGTTATTATTTTGCCGGATGTCTTACCTATGTTATTTTTTTCTCCAACAAAAAATTATCATCAATATTTCTGAGCCGTTATTGGGAACTTCGTTGTTGTACACCTCCGTTGTTTGTGGTCCCCCTATACCAAACCACCAAACCTCAAATCCCCTTCTATTAATCTCTGTTGCAGACATGTTTACTTTCCCCCTGCTATCCCTGAACCCAATGACTTCAAGAAGGTTGCGATGTGGGCTTGTTAATGCATCTTCAAGGGGTGTACGGTAGCGCAATTAAAAGACGGGACAGAAGAAGGCACGCAGGTGGGTTGACAGACAGAAGACACACAGCGCTGTGTGTGTACCTGTGTGTCTTCTTTTGTCCCGTCTTTTATTTTGCACTGTCGTATGCCCCTTCAAGAATTCAAGAAGGCCAGAGGAGCATAAATCGACAGCTGGGTAGATATCTTCACATTCTAATAAAGCATATTCCATGGTTCTCTATACGTTTACTGCCGCAAACACATGCTTCTTCTTCCTTTGCTCTTCACTTTATAACTACGCGTTCTAAGGCATCCTGATCACGTTTCAAAAAGTAAGGAGCTTCCCTTTGAGTTTTTGTTTGTTTTGTTTATTTGTTTATTGACAAAATAACGCTCAAGGGTGGTTTGTTTTTGTGCCAAGGCAAAAGGTGGCATTAAAAGCCACCTGACTAAGCCTTTGACACCAGACAGCACGCGCAGCAGACATGAGCGCAACATGCTTCAAAACACACTGCGAAATATCAAACGCATACAAATTAGAATGCACGTACAGAGTATCAAACGCGATAAAGCAATATAAGGAAGAATGACAGAATTAGTCGCCAACAGATTCATCATCAATGTGTTGGCGACTAATTCTGTCAGTCATCATCATCAATTCATCATCAACCCCGCAGGGGCGTCTGCGTCAGCAGGCGTTTGGTGTGTTGCGACACCACGTACACGAGCACACGAGGGTTGGACCATCCCGCGTGTAGCCGTGCGTGGCTTAGCCGTATCCGGGGAAAGGGGGATCCTGGGGGTTGAGCCGATGCCGGGTGTTCGGACCTTTAAGGCTCCCCGGCGGAAGCAACACACCTCTTTGGCCTCTGCTTCACGTAGACAGCACTCCCGGACTGACCCACCCGGGGGAAATCGCCAGTCGCCTCTTCCTGTCCCTCTCTCCTCGAATCTTCGTCTTTCTCTCTCACTTTCTGGCCTTTCCTGTCTTCTTCTGTCTTCTTCTCTCTTCTATTTACTTCCTTTGTCCTTGGCGGCAAGGGTTAACCTTGTGTGGCTATCCTACCTTGGTACATCATATTTGCTTATAGTGACGGCGTACTGTTGGCGTCGTGCAGGCTTGTATACAAGCTCTGCCGCATCCCCTCGTTGGGCTCCGTGGTGGGCGGTCGGCGTTGTTGCCGAACATACACAATTTTTATGGCAGCGCAAACTTCTGTCGGCTCTGATCGGCGTCTGAAAAGATGCCGCACCGAAGCACCGTTCCAATTCTTTCGGAGCAACGATCCATCATTCCCCAAGTACTATGTAGTCCACAGCGAAATCAACATACCTGTAAGAAAGCCCTCTCCGTTCCTTGTAGCCAAGCGCCTGAAAGAAAAACTCGGACCGACATACAAAGCCTCCAGAATGTCTAGCGGGGACCTCCTTCTAGAACTAAATGATAAAGATCAAGCAGAAAAGCTCTCTGACATTACCAGTATTTGCGACGCGACCGTGACAATTTCAGCCCACAGAACGCTTAACACAAGCAGGGGAGTAATATCTGAAGAATTCTTTATTGGCTTGAGCGATGAGGAAGTGCTGGAAGGTTTCCAGGAACAAAATGTTACTAAAGTACAAAAATAGTCACCCGTAGAAACGAACAAGAAATCCCGACCAAACATGTATTACTCACCTTTGGAACAAGCGTAATGCCTACTTCGCTCGATGCAGGTTATGTTAAACTCAATGTCAGGCCATATATCCCGAACCCCAGATGATGTTTCAAGTGACAAAGGTTCGGACATGCTTCACACGCATGCCGAGGACAAACAACCTGTGCTAAATGCAACTCCAACGAGCACAAATCTGAGAACTGCACCTCTTCCCCACATTGCGTTAACTGCAAAGCAGATCATTCCGCTTACTGGCGTTGTTGCCCTTGCTGGAAAAAGAAAAAGAATTGCACTAACCCTAAAAGAAAAAATCTCGTTCTTTGAAGCTAGAAAGTGGCTGTCACACCTTTCACGACGTAGTTATGCCGATGTGACGAAGGTGGGGCATCGTCACAGAGGCCTCGGGAGTCCTGCGAGCCCACGCGCAGTGTTCCCATAGTGACGCCTCCCGCCCCCATGGTGGAAGCAGCCAGCGCTGCTCCATCATCTTCGAAGGCCTTGCAGACATCAGTCCCGCGGGGCCCTAAGATCAAACGAACCTCAAGGCTCGAGACACGTGGCCCGAGAGAACTCTCGGTCCTCCAGCGCTTCAGAGAGAGCGATGGAGGTCGACCCGAGAACCCCGGTGCCATCGACACCGAAGGACAAGCGCTTTCTCGAGCGTGCAAAGAGGGACAAAGTCCCAATAACAACCTTAGATAAGAAAGCAATAACATAATGGTTATCACTCCTTTGTATCAGTCTTCTTTGGATGTATGCCACCTAACATCTTTCTTATGTCATATTCACTCGTTAATGCCATTTTTTACCTCTCAGTTTCATAATGGCGTTTATTATCCAATGGAATTGTAGGGGTCTCTTATGGAACTTGGGTGACATAAAAGGCATGTTAATTCACTTCTCTCCTGTGGCCCTGTGCTTACCGGAAACAAACCTAGGCGAAAAACACAAAAACGTTTTAAAATGGTTTCACTGCAGTACAGAGCGACCGTACTCAGGCCAACCGGCTTTCGGGTGGTGTAGCCATTGTTCGGCAGGGTGGCATTGCATTTGGAGAAGTTCCCATCATATAGAGGGCGTTGCTGTCACCGTTTTAGCCCACAAAACCATCACCATTTATTCAATATACATCTCGCCGCATTCACATTTTACTGTAAGAGATCTAGAGTTAATTTTAAACCAGCTACCTGAACATTTCTTTATAGGGGGGTGATTTTAACGCACATAACACGTTATGTGGCAGTAAAACAACTGACATCAGGGGTCAAACACTTGAAGATGTAATTCTAACAAACGACATATGCATTTTAAACACCGGTGCGGCAACTTACAGCTCCCCAAGCACAGGCGCTATGAGTTGCCTAGATCTGGCAGTGTGTTCTCCCTCTCGCTTTGGCGAGTTTCAATGGAGTACTATTGACAAGCCCTATGGTAGTGACCATATGCCCGCTATCATTAAAAAAATAGCGTCTCCTTTTCCTACCATACCATTAAGACCACTCCGTTGGAAACTCCATCTAGCAGACTGGCCTCTCTTCACTGAAAAGGCCACTCATGATAACATATCAGATGAGTTAACCATAGACGAAATGAATGATAAGATCACCGCCTGTACACTTGCCGCAGAGGAACAGACAATCCCACAATCTTCTGGTTTCCTAAGAAAAAAACCTGATACCCTGGTGGACGAAGGAATGTACAAAAACAAAAAACTACAAAACAAAGCGTGGGATACCTTTCGGCGATACCCAACACAAGATAATCTACTGTTTCAAAAAAGCAAAAGCCAATGTCAGGTGCACACGCAGACAAGCCGAAAGACAGTCCTGGAAAAATTGTCTCGTCCATAAATAGCTCAATAACATCCAAACGAATGTGGGATCAACTTCGTAAGTTCAGAGGCGACTACGGTTCTTACACTATCCCCATACTCTCACCCCCAGGCACGCAAACAAATTTAGTAGAACAAGCAAACATATTAGGGCAACATTTCCATGATATATCCAAGCTCAGAAAACTATTCTGCTGCATTTCTAAAACATAGGCAATCAGCAGAAAAGCTAGAGCTTCCGACCACAAGAAGCTCAGAGAGACCGTATAATGCCGCTTTAACACTTCCAGAAATCAACAGAGTACACAATACTGGCAAAAAAAAACAGCCCCCGGTCCGGACAGGGTACATTACGCAATGCTAGCTCACTTATCCCCTAAAGCAGCTGAGACCTTGCTTCACTTCTTCAACATAATCTGGGAAACGGGAAAAATGCCCAAAGAGTGGAAGAAAGCCATCATAATCCCTTTCTTGAAAGCTGGGAAACCTCCCACAACAGCAACCAGCTATAGACCCATAGCGCTCACAAGTTGTCTTGCAAAGTACTATGAAGCCATCATAAACATAAGATTGACATACGTCCTTGAAACCGAGAGCCTGCTAGATAACCATCAGTGTGGGTACAAGAAAGGTTGCTCCACAACGGATCACCTAGTCCGGCTAGAACACGAGATACGTGTGGCCTTTCTGCACAAGCAATATTGTTTCACTGCTTTCTTTGACCTAGAAAAAAGCGTACGACACAACATGGAGGTTTGCTACTCTAAGGGACTTAGCGGATTTAGGGATCCGCGGCAGAATGCTGAAATGTCTTGCCGATTTCATGCCCGACTGAACATTCCAAGTTCGTTCAGGAACGATGCTGTCACGCGTATTCATCCAGGAAAATGGCGTGCCACATTGATGTGTATTAAGCACAGCACTATTTGTGGTGAAAATGAACTCAGTCAGTAATGTAATTCCATCCTCTGTAATGCACTCATTATATGTTGATGGTCTACATATCGTGTGTCGTGCATAGAACTTCGCAACCTTCGAACGGCAGATTCAAATTACGTTAAACAAACTCACGCACTGGGCATCTGAAAACGGTTTTCGCTTGTCAACTGAAAAACTATTAGTGTTGTTTTTACACAAAAAAGTGGCCTACAACCAGATCCCATCCTTAAGCTAGAAGAAGCCACACTACCGGTAAAGCAAGAACACAAGTTTCTGGGTGTTCTATTTGATAAAAAGTTGAACTTTCTGGCACACATAACTAGCCTTAAATATAAAGCGAACAATGCACTTAACATCCTGAAAGTCCTGTCCCAGAAGCGCTGGGACTCTGACGGTAAATGCCTGCTACGCATCTACCGCACTTTGGTGAGCAGCATATTACACTACGGTAGCATCATATATGGTTCAGCCAGACAATCTTAGGTCCGACGGCTTCATCCAATTCATAACCTTGGACTACGACTGGCATGCGGTGCTTACAGAACATCACCTGTCCAGAGCTTACACGTTGAATGTAATGAGCCTCCTTTACAGCATCGCAGAGTGCTACTAACTTTTTCCTACATACTCAGAATGCAGTCCTCACCACAACACATATGCTACAAACTCGTCACACAGTGAAACTCACGATTACACTATACAAATAAACCGAACATGGTTAGACCTCTTCTTCTACGATATGAGGAATACTGTCGTGATTACGACATTCCTGATGAGCTCCTTCTGTTTGCTAAACGGCAACAACGACTACCTTCGTGGGGCGAATTCATACAGTTATGTGATTGATCATTGGTATCTCTAAAAAAATTCACCCCGCACGAACACATCATAAAAAATTCTGCGTTTTTCTAGACAAATATAAAAATAACATGAAATATTACACTTATGGATCTAAAACAAAAGAATACGTGGGCGTCGGGGCTGTGACAAAAAACTAAGAAAGAAGTATTCGTTTGCCACAGCACGCCTCTGTCTACACAGCTGAAGTCTATGCAATATTAACTGTGATTAAAAAGATCATTGCTGAAAAACGCCAAAACGCAATCATAAACATTGATTCATTAAGCATGTTGAAGGCTCTTCACATGAAATCCGAATTTGAACCCCTGATAGGGGTATTTTAAACATGGTAACATTAAACAAATACGGCAGGTCAATTAGGTTTTGCTGGGTACCAAGCCATGTTGGTATACCGGGTAATGAAGCAGCAGATAGGTGTGAATCGACGGCAGTGCACAAATACACAACAAACAAAACGCTTCCATATAAGGATATCACTGCGATTAGGGAAGCCTTGATGTCAAAATGGCAACAAGAATGGGACCATTGTATAAGCAACAATCTACATCTTACTAAACCCGTAATTGGTGAATGGAAGTCGTGCACTCATCAGCAACGGTTCTATGAGGTGATCCTGTGTCGACTTCGGATTGGACACACACATCTAACCCACAACTTTCTCCTCCGAAAAAAAAAAAAACCCCACCGACCTGCGAAAAATGCAATGAACCTCTTACAGTAATACATATCCTTATAACATGTCCACACCTTGAAACACAGCGACGGAAACTTTTACACAACCTGTATAATTTACGTATACTTTTACATCCCGCCCTATTACTGGCAGATGACCCGCTAGTGCCACTTACTAACCTGTTCCACTTTTTACAGACAACTGGTTATCTACACGAACTATAATGTAATACATGTTTACCTGCTCTAACGTTGTGTTTCCTTTTGTCTTGTGACTGGCGCAGCATGGCCTTAGTTGCATTTGGGCTATTAAACCCTAACTAACTAACTAACTAACTAACTAACTAACTAACTAACTAACTAACTAACTAACTAACATTCATCATCAACATGACACATAACTATTAAGCCCAATGGACTACAATTGGATTGAAGAGAACAAAACAAATGTACACCAAAATTACAACTGTTGGAGGAAATACATTTTAGTTAGTTTTCTGAAAGCAAGCAAAAAGGGAAAGCTCTCCATTGTATCTAAAAACGATGGGTAACAATTCGGAAGGTTTAGAATTGGCAATTTTGATAATTGTACACCGTATCTAGGTCTCGTTTTAATCTCAATTTTTTATTTTGATATACTACAGGCCCGTCACGGCCTGTGCAGGAGTGGGTACATAAATGGTTTAGTAGTAGAACGTACATAAAATTGGTAATTATTCATGATGAAAATTCAATACACCTAATTAGGTTTATAAAAGAGTCAATGGTATAGCAACAGACAATATTGTTAAGCACGTTGTTCTACTGGAAAATTGCCGAAAAAAATAATTTTGATATCTCCAACCGACGGCAAACAGCATTACCTTGGTTCTGTCCAGCTACGTGGCATTCGCATATTTTTAAACTCTGGCTAAAGTTAGCTGGAACAACCTGTATAAATCTGACTTCTAGTTTTTGTATGCGTTCTATTTTATTAATGATAAGTTTTTGATGTGGACTCCAACGATTAAATCGGCGTACTCTAAGCAGGGCCTTACTAGTGTCTTGTAAGCATTTAGTTTGACATGTGGTGGTGTAGTACGTAATATTTTTCTCCAGAAAGCTTTCGCTAAGATTTCTGACATGGCTGATATATGTTGCTCCCAATTAAGGTTAGATGCGAGTTTAATACGCAGGTACTTTACGTCATTACTTTTGTTGATTTTAGTGCTTCCAACCGTATACTTAAAGTTAAGGGGCTTTTCCTTATTTTGCAATCAGATGCAATGAGTTTTGGTGTGTTTAATTTCATACCCCAAGTGTTACACTGCTGTGAATTGTGAAGTTCTATTTGATCGACTAAGTTATGTATGGCTCTATACACAGCACAGTCATCAGCGAACAGTCGCATCTGGACGGAGTTCATGACGAAATACTAGATGTCATTAATATAAAATATGAACAAGAGTGGTGCAAGAACAGACTCCTGAGGTACTCCAGAGTAGACATCAATTTGCGGTGAGAGATGATTGTCGATTTCTATATACTTTTCCCGATCTTTTAGAAAATCGGAAATCCATACTATATTGTTCTGAATACCAAAAGTCATTAGTTTTATGATTAAATCCTGATGCGAAACCACGTCGAATGCCTTAGAGAAGTCTAAAAATATTGCATCTAATTGGTCATCGTGGTTAAGCGCGTTATATGTCACGAGTTCATTCAGCAAGTTGTATTATAGTTGAAAGACCGATCTGAAGCCATGCTCTTGTTCGTAGACTAGTTCATTTGCTTCTAGGGGAGTTATTATGCCCTTAAATATTATATGTTCCATTATTTTGCAGCATGAGTTCATTAGTGACGCTGGGCGGTGGTTATTTAAATATATTTTCGAGCCCGATTTGTGTATTGGAATTATATTAGCACAGTGCCAATTGTCTGGTAACACTGATGTTTAATGTGAATGTGTAAATATTTTGAATAGATATTGAAATACTCAAATTGCGTATCGACTTCAGAACGAAGCTATGAGGTCGGGAACAGTGAATTTCTTTAAAACAACTTTATGCAGAAGAGATAATATGCCCTCTTCACTTACGGTTAATTCTATCATGGGTACCTTCAAGGCGTGAGGTTTTAGTACGCATTCGTAGTATGTTTCGTAAAAACCCACTGAAAAAAAGTTATTCATATTATTAGCAATGTCCTCAGGATCGTTGATAACCTTATCAAGTTTTAATTTGCGAAATGGTTTCGCTTTCACCTGACAAATATCGCCAGAATTTCTGGGGGTTGGGTGTCATAAATGATGGTAAAGTAGTTATCCTTGTTATCGGTAAAGTAGTTATCGAAATAATAATAAATTGTTTCCTTACTGATTTCCTTTTCTCCTTCTATCGCCGCCACCCATGAGATTGTCTCAGCCAGTCTGACTTTGCGTTTGGCGTTCTTTGCTGCCATGTTGTTTACCATGCTGGTCACATACTTGCTGGTAAGCTTCCTTATTATTTTCCTCCACTGTGAGTCAATGTTTTTTTTTTCTTCACAAATGCTTGGATACTCTCGCAACCCATTTATTTCATATTCTTCGGTCGTTCTCCAAAATCGATTTTACTTGGACCTCCCCTCACTTCAAAGCTTGTCCAGCCCATATCCCCCTGCACAGCTTCATTTGTAGTCTTCCCGCAAGCGCCCAATGCGAGGCGTCCCACTGACCATTAGTTAACATCGAGTTTTTATTGTACCCCTGTATTCAAGCAAACAGCCGCATTTCATAATGGAAGTCTGAAAACCTTCACACCTTTCCACATACCCCGGAGCACCTCGTACTTATTGTACCCCTGTGCCGCTCTGTGTTTCCTTATGGCCGCTTTTCTCTTGCCCTTTGCTATTATTGTTTTTTTTTTTCATTGTTCACATATATCTATTGCCTTCGCTTATCCATATACCTAGGTTTCTGTATCCTTTTACCCGAGGTATTTCCTGGCCCCGTATTGATGCTGTCTATTCACTGTTTCCATTGAACAGCATAAAATCTTATATTTTAACGCAAAATTTTGATAACTTCTCACATTCCCAGCCACAGATGTTATGCAGACGTTGCATTTCATTTTCCTTGTGAGCAAGCAACACAATGCCGTCCGCATAAAGCAAACCTGGAAACTGCTGCTCTACTAGTGTGCGCGATTGTCTGTATGAGATATTATACCCGATACTGATTCCTTCAAGCGCCCTTTCTATACTTACCATGTAAATCATAAACAACAACCTGGAAAAACGCACTCCTGTCTCAGTCCATTCAGTTTTCTACTCAACTTTCTCCTCGCTCCTCATCCCTTCCCATTTAAGGCAAATGGCATTTTGTAGCCAAACCTCCCTCAAAAGCGGTACACAGTTGTTGCCTTAGCCTTCCCCATCCATGTGATGGCGGAGTTGGAGCGCACGTGGTGGTGTGCACCATCACCTGCGCTCCAACTAATGACATTTAATGAAAACGAGTAACAGCGCTGAATAACCGGACGTGTCTAAGATAGACGAAGCGCTTCGTCTGTCTCAGTCACGTCCCGTTGTTCAGCGCTGCTACTCGTTTTCTTCACACATGTACCAACCAGCCCATGTTAACACGTTACTGTAGTGGTATTTGTATCGCTTTTCTTCTCACTCTCTTTTTCTCAATATATTCTGTTCCCCCTAAGCAGGGTACTGCAAACTGGACGTGTGTGGTTAACGTCCCTGGCTTTCATTTCTTCTCGGCTGCCTTTTTCGTCGGCCTCTGAATACGGCAAATCAGCTCTGCGGAAACCTGTAATGCGCAGTAAGGTTCATGAAAAGAAATATTGTAATCCATCTGACTGGAGCAAAGAGCTACAAAAGATACGGGCTTCTTATAAAGAAAGGCTTTGCAGTTGAGAACTTCGTCCCGGTCTGATGTTCGAACGGGGCCAGGACGAATTCGTTGAATCTGAATTACGAGTCGCAGTGAGTGCCGTCGAGTTTCAAGAGCCAGCCACCGATTGTGAGTTCACGCGACAGTGAGAGGGTGCGATTTTTTAGTTGGGAGAAGTGGAGCTAACGGACATTTATCCATGTCACCTTCCGTCAGCAAACGCGCAGCATCGCACTTAGAAGCAGAATAACACAGATGCCAACCACTATGGAGGTACAGGTGTGTAGAGTTTTCAGTCCATAGGTTTATCACGACAGTGAATATTTTGAATATACCTGACGTTTCAACTTATAGAGCTACTACATCCCACCCAAGCAGGTTTCAAAAACATTTTTTAGACTTCCTTGAGCACATCCTACAAACGCTCTGTTATTTCTCAGGACGCGTGGCGCCGTCTCTGGGAATAAAAGGAAACGTAGTGACGAGGTGTTGTGCCTGACCCCCACGTGGCGGGGCGAAGACACGAAATAAGAAAACGTTCTTTGAGCCATTAAAACCTAAGGCTCCCTCTCGCATGCATGCAGTTTATGAAGAAAATAAAACAATATTTCATTAAATCTGTAATTGTACATTAAAGGCAAAGAGCAGGTCGCTGTCTAGTATCATATCGCCGTTTTTTTTTTCGTACGCCGCCATGCGGGAGGTGTTTGTACTGATCAGCGTACCTCGCCTTGCAGACAACGCACTGGATAGGGATTTCAATATTCTCCCCGGTAGACGTAATATCGAAGTGGGGCAATTGCATACTGCGGCGTCCTATATGATGCGCTTCTTCATTAATAATAAACACTACATCATGGCTGCTCTCCGGACTGTTATAGAATGTGAAGCTGCACTTGAGTGTGATCAGCTTCAACGCAGAGCTCGTGGTGGTCGTTTTCGCGTATCAGTGTTGGTTATTAGGGATGATCACGGGGCGGCAAGATTTCAGAGGAAAGAGAGCCCACTAGTTGGGGAGTGGAGTGTTATCCAGAGCGTAAAATCTGCAAGCGAATAAGAGGAGAGAACAGAAAGAATGCATGAAAAAGCAGAGAGGTTAGTCAGAAGCAGTTCTAGTTGGCTACACTCTACAGTGGGAAAATAATAAAAATAGATAAAGAAATGCGAGTGCCAAAAACAAAGTGAACTAGTTACATTATCCAGCGGTATCAGACAGCGTTTCTAAAGTAGATTCTTACGGCTGTTACGCTTGAGGGAAATTGACCACGCTGGACGTAATAAAAAGTACGCACAAGAAAAAGGACGGTGAAAAGTCAACAATGAAATAGGAACATTGTGAAACATATAGGGACAATCTGTTTCCGACAAAAAAAAATTCACCGGCGTTTACAATACTCTTTAATGCGAAACTTGAGCACAGTATTATACGTGTTTTTATTTCGCAGGATGTGGACAGACATCTGCTCCATCTCTGGGATACTTGAAGAGGCCTGACCAAACGATGCAAGAGGGAGCGGCACAACCGTAGGCTGAAACAAAGAATCGCCCGGATCACAGCAGAAGCTGAACAATACGCCACCAGCCTCACTAATAAGAATTGGCACAACCTCTGCGACCGCCTTAATGGCACACTAGGTACTTCCAAAACGTGGTCCCTCCTCAGAGCACTACTCTACCCAACGCACACAAAAACGCACACAACACCGTCCGCACTATCATCCATAAAGAATAAATGGATGATGACGCTCTCCTCTAAACACTGCAACAGAGGTACATTGCTACAAATCACCGACCGGAGTACAAAGACTATCCACACGAGGAGGAAACCCAATTGGACGGCGATATTACAGAGACAGAAGGAAGGGCAGCCCTACACGCCATATCACGTAACACAGCGCCTGGAGCAGACTGCATTCACTATGCACTACTACGAAACCTCGACGATCAGGCCATACGGCAACTCACTGCATACTACAAAGACAATTGGAAAAACGGAACTCTTCCACAGGAATGGCGACACACCGATATTAATTTCGAAACCCGGCAAACCGTTGTCGCTCCAAAATCTCAGGCCCATTTCCCTGACTTCGTATATCGGAAAACTCTACGAGCAATCAGTTCCAATGCGCTTCAATCCTTGAAGCGAACCAATTCTTCCTCACTACCTTATTTGGCTATCGACCAGGTCTGTCTGCGCAGGATATATTCGTACAACTTAAGGAGGATGTTGTGGATGATCCGAGTAAAGCTTAAACAAGAGCCATTCTGGCGTTGGACTGCAAGGGGGCCTTCGACAACGTCTCACATGACCTCATTATAAACAATCTTGCATCCTCCAGATGCGGAAAACGCATCTATGATTATGTGCGTGCCTTTTTATCTGACCGCAAAGCCACCATCGGCCTAAGTGATATTCGGTCAGATGTCATATAAAACTTTCCGGCAGAGGGACTCCGCAGGGTTCGGTTCTCTAACCTACCCCGTTCAACGTGGCGATGGCAAAGCTACCACCGCTCCTCGACAAGCTTCCGAACGTGCAGCACGCCCTGTACGCCGGTGATGTAACAATCTGGGTGACCACAGTATCGGACGGCGCCATTCAGGATGCACTACAGGAAGCAGTAAATATAGCACAAGAGTATGCAACAGCCGGAGGACTCACCTGCGCAACTCAGAAGTTTTAGCTGCTGCTTGTATTAAAAAAAGAAAAGGTAATACGGCCGATATTCCATCAGCTATCACATTGCCTCTCAATGGCAACGTTATTCCAAGGGTAGACAGACCACGTGTACTAGGCCTTAACATACAACACAACGGGAAGGCCACACATACCATACACTTACTCCGCCAACAAATCACGCAAATAAGGCGCATGATAAAGTGCATTACAAACCGCCGGCAAGGGCTCCAAGAAAAAGTTGTATTCCGAATCGTGCAAGCCCTCATAATTAGCAGATTAACCCACCACCTCCCCTATTATAACCTGACTCAGACCGAGGTGCACCAGATAGACACCCTCATCCGTACAGCACTAAAGGCAGCGCTGGGAATACCTCAACATGCGTCCACGCAGCTCCTACTACGAGTCGGGGGGCACAACACCATACGCGAACTAGTCGAAGGTCATCTTAACAGCCAATTGCAACGTCTCGAACGAACAATGCAAGGGTGCCTCATTCTATCCCGGCTAGAATACCAAACACCAAGAAAACCACGACAGGAAGACCGCACACTTCTTGCGCTTAGCATTCACAACAAAATTCACGTGGCCCCGATTCCCCGAATTATGCACCCTGACCGTGATAAAGGCCGAAGAGACGCAACAGCACATGCCCTGGCTCGACTCTTTGGCGATGGCACATTGAACACAGTGTTAAGGCGCCGACTCTCGCGTTCCCTAGACTGAGACTCGGGATCCTCGACTCGGCGTGACCGCTGCTCAGCCGCAGCTTCGGCGCTAGTTTCCGCATCAGCTCGGCGGCTACGCATCGCTTCTCGCTTGGCAGTACGGCGTTTTTCCTGGTTAGCAGATTCTTCTTCGGGAGTCCGGACTTTCTTCAGTCTTCCCATGGCAGCAGTACTTACGCACGGAGTAGAGGAGGCGAGAGGTGCATCACCGCGCTGGCTATTCCGTGCTTTTACTCGACTGCGACGTCAGGACTCCGCCACACGCGTGTATAGTGCGATGAGGTTATGTGGCTCGGTGCTCTCGCAGGTGGTTGCTAGACAACGGGAGACGACGCACACCTGGCCTGAATTTTCTTGTAACGCTCCACGGCGGAACTAAAAGCTTAAACAACTCCGCTGTTAAAAAAGCAAGCCTACAGCCTGTTACAATGTTGGCTCAGCCAGGTTGAGCCACTTCTCTGGAAAGGGTGGCCGGGCGCATAAAAGTCACTCCGCGTGCTAATACACGTGCCATACCAATTTATTTGACGAATAAACGCACATGCGAAGATTGACTCTCGCGGAAAAAAGGTAAGACTACAGCTCGTTACAATATTGGCTCAGCAAGGTCGAACCACTTCTCCGAAAAGGGTGGCCAGGTGCGTACAAGCCACTCCACATGCTAATACACGTGCCATGCCAATTTATTTGACGAATAAACGCACATGCGAAGATTGACTCTCGCGGAAAAAAGGTAAGACTACAGCTCGTTACAATATTGGCTCAGCAAGCTCGAACCACTTCTCCGGAAAGGGGGGCCAGGTGCATACAAGCCACTCCACATGCTAATACACGTGCCATGCCCACCTAATTGATGAATAAACGCACATGCGCAGATTGGCTCTCACGGAAAAAAGGTAAGCCTACAGCGCGTTACAATGTTGGCTCAGCCAGATGGAGCAACTTCTCTGGAAAGGGTGGCCGGGTGCATACAAGCCACTCCACATGCTAATACACGTGTCATGCCCACCTAATTGATGAATAAACGCACATGCGCAGATTGGCTCTCACGGAAAAACAAGGTAAGACTACAGTCCGTTAGTGTTCGCTCAGCCAGGTGGAACCGCTTCTCTGGAAAGCGTGGCCGGGTGCATACAAGCCACTCCACCTGCTAATACACGTGCCATGCCAATCTAATTGATGAATAAACGCACATGCGTAGATTGGCTCTCACGGAAAAAAAGGTAAGCCTACAGCGCGTTACAATGTTGGCTCAGCCAGGTGGAACCACTTCTCTGGAAAGGGTGGCCGATTGCACACAAGCCACTCCACATGCGAATACACGTGCCATGCCAATCTAATTGATGAATAAGCGCACATGCGCAGATTGGCTCTCACGGAAAAAAAAAAGGTAAGACTACAGCCCATTAGTGTTCGCTCAGCCAGGTGGAACCACTTCTCTGGAAAGGGTGGCCGGGTGCGTACAAGCCACTCCACATGCTAATACACGTGCCATGCCCACCTAATTGATGAATAAACGCACATGCGCAGATTGGCTCTCACGGAAAAAAGGTAAGCCTACAGCGCGTTACAATGTTGGCTCAGCCAGGTGGAGCAACTTCTCTGGAAAGGGTGGCCGGGTGCATACAAGCCACTCCACATGCTAATACACGTGCCATGCCCACCTAATTGATGAATAAACGCACATGCGCAGATTGGCTCTCACGGAAAAACAAGGTAAGACTACAGCGCGTTACAATGTTGGCCCAGCCAGGTTGAACCACTTCTCTGGAAAGAGTGGCCGGGTGCATACAAGCCACTCCACATGCTAATACACGTGCCATGCCCAGCTAATTAATGAATAAACGCACATGCGCAGATTGGCTCTCACGGAAAGAAGGTAGGCCTACAGCACGTTACAATGTTGGCTTAGCCAGGTGGAACCACTTTTCTGGAATGGGTGGCCGGGTGCATACAAGCCACTCCACATGCGAATACACGTGCCATGCCGGTCTAATTGCTGAATAAACGCATATGCGCAGATTGGCTCATACGGAAAGCAAGGTAAGCCTACAGCGCGTTACAATGTTTGGCCAGCCATGTTGAACCACCTCACGGGAAACGGTGGCCGGGCGCACACAAACCACTACGGAGCGACTACGCATACAAGGTCGAACAAGTTATCTCTAAACCGCTGGTGCGGCGCATACAACACTCCCCACGCACGTTCTGAAGCCGATCTACGCGATAAACAAACGAATAGGCTCATAATTTTCTCTGAGAAATTGAAAAACAGTAAGGCTATAGCCCAGCAAAATATTGATTTAGGTAGGTCTGATAAGTTCTCCCTAAAGTGCTGGTGCGGCGCATACAACACTCCCCACGCACGTTCTGATGCCGATCTACGCGATAAACAAACGAATCGGCTCATAATAACTTTCCCTGAAAAATTGAAAAATGGTAAGGCTATAGCCCAGCAAACTAGTGTTTTAGGTAGGTCCAATAAGTTCTCTCTAAAGTGCTGGTGCGTCGCATACAACAATCCCCACGCACGTTCTGAAGCCGATCTACGCGATAAACAAACGAATAGGCTCATAATTTTCCCTGAAGAATTGAAAAACGGTAAGGCTATAGCCCAGCAAACTAGTCTTTTTGAAAGGCCCAATGAGTTCTCTCTAAAGTGCTGGTGCGTCGCATACAACACTCCCCACGCACGTTCTGAAGCCGATCTACGCGATAAAGAATAGGCTCATAATAATTTTCCCTGAAATATTGAAAAACGGTAAGGCTATAAGCCCAGCAAACTAGTGTTTTAGGTAGGTCCAATAAGTTCTCTCTAAAGTGCTGGTACGTGGCATACAACACTCCCCACGCACGTTCTGAAGCCGATCTACGCGATAAACAAAGAATAGGCTCATAATAATTTTCCCTGAAAAATTGAAAAACGGTAAGGCTATAGCCCAGCAAACTAGTGTTTTTGGAAGGTCCAATAAGTTCTCTCTAAAGTGCTGGTGCGTCACATACAACACTCCCCACGCACGTTCTGAAGCCGATCTACGCGATAAACAAAGAATAGGCTCATAATAATTTTCCCTGAAATATTGAAAAACGGTAAGTCTATAGCACAGCAAACTAGTGTTTTAGGTAGGTCCAATAAGTTCTCTCTAAAAAGCTGGTGCGTCGCATACAACACTCCCCACGCATGTTCTGATGCCGATCTACGCGATAAACAAACGAACAGGCTCATAATAATTTTCCCTGAAAAATTGAAAAACGGTAAGGCTATAGCCCAGCAAACTAGTGTTTTTGGAAGGTCCAATAAGTTGTCTCTAAAGTGCTGGTACGTGGCATACAACACTCCCCACGCACGTTCTGAAGCCGATCTACGCGATAAACAAAGAATAGGCTCATAATAATTTTCCCTGAAAAATTGAAAAACGGTAAGGCTATAGCCCAGCAAACTAGTGTTTTTGAAAGGTCCAATGAGTTCTCTCTAAAGTGCTGGTGCGTCACATACAACACTCCACACGCACGTTCTGAAGCCGATCTACTGATAAACAAAGAAAAGGCTCATAATAATTTTCCCTGAAATATTGAAAAACGGTAAGGCTATAAGCCCAGCAAGCTAGTGTTTTAGGTAGGTCCAATAAGTTCTCTCTAAAGTGCTGGTGCGTCGCATACAACACTCCACACGCACGTTCTGAAGCCGATCTACGCGATAAACAAACGAATAGGCTCATAATAATTTTCCCTGAAAAATTGAAAAACGGTAAGGCTATAGCCCAGCAAACTAGTCTTTTTGAAAGGTCCAATGAGTTCTCTCTAAAGTGCTGGTGCGTCGCATACAACACTCCCCACGCACGTTCTGAAGCCGATCTACGCGATAAAGAATAGGCTCATAATAATTTTCCCTGAAATATTGAAAAACGGTAAGGCTATAAGCCCAGCAAACTAGTGTTTTAGGTAGGTCCAATAAGTTCTCTCTAAAGTGCTGGTACGTGGCATACAACACTCCCCACGCACGTTCTGAAGCCGATCTACGCGATAAACAAAGAATAGGCTCATAATAATTTTCCCTGAAAAATTGAAAAACGGTAAGGCTATAGCCCAGCAAACTAGTGTTTTTGGAAGGTCCAATAAGTTCTCTCTAAAGTGCTGGTGCGTCACATACAACACTCCCCACGCACGTTCTGAAGCCGATCTACGCGATAAACAAAGAATAGGCTCATAATAATTTTCCCTGAAATATTGAAAAACGGTAAGGCTATAAGCCCAGCAAACTAGTGTTTTAGGTAGGTCCAATAAGTTCTCTCTAAAGTGCTGGAGCGTCGCATACAACACTCCACACGCACGTTCTGAAGCCGATCTACGCGATAAACAAACGAATAGGCTCATAATAATTTTCCCTGAAAAATTGAAAAACGGTAAGGCTATAGCCCAGCAAACTAGTGTTTTTGAAAGGTCCAATGAGTTCTCTCTAAAGTGCTGGTGCGTCACATACAACACTCCCCACGCACGTTCTGAAGCCGATCTACGCGATAAACAAAGACTAGGCTCATAATAATTTTCCCTGAAAAATTGAAAAACGGTAAGGCTATAGCCCAGCAAATTAGTGTTTTAGGTAGGTCCAATAAGTTCTCTCTAAAGTGCTGGTACGTGGTATACAACACTCCCCACGCACGTTCTGAAGCCGATCTACGCGATAAACAAAGAATAGGCTCATAATAATTTTCCCTGAAAAATTGAAAAACGGTAAGGCTATAGCCCAGCAAACTAGTGTTTTTGAAAGGTCCAATAAGTTCTCTCTAAAGTGCTGGTGCGTCGCATACAACACTCCCCACGCATGTTCTGAAGCCGATCTACGCGATAAACAAAGAATGGGCTCATAATAATTTTCCCTGAAAAATTGAAAAACGGTAAGGATTATAGCCCAGCAAACTAGTGTTTTTGAAAGGTCCAATAAGTTCTCTCTAAAGTGCTGGTGCGTGGTATACAACACTCCCCACGCACGTTCTGAAGCCGATCTACGCGATAAACAAAGAATAGGCTCATAATAATTTTCCCTGAAAAATTGAAAAACGGTAAGGCTATAGCCCAGCAAACTAGTGTTTTAGGTAGGTCCGATAAGTTCTCTCTAAAGTGCTGGTACGTGGTATACAACACTCCCCACGCACGTTCTGAAGCCGATCTACGCGATAAACAAACGAATAGGCTCATAATTTTCTCTCAGAAATTGAAAAACAGTAAGGCTATAGCCCAGCAAAATAGTGATTTAGGTAGGTCTGATAAGTTCTCCCTAAAGTGCTGGTGCGGCGCATACAACACTCCCCACGCACGTTCTGATGCCGATCTACGCGATAAACAAACGAATCGGCTCATAATAACTTTCCCTGAAAAATTGAAAAATGGTAAGGCTATAGCCCAGCAAACTAGTGTTTTAGGTAGGTCCAATAAGTTCTCTCTAAAGTGCTGGTGCGTCGCATACAACAATCCCCACGCACGTTCTGAAGCCGATCTACGCGATAAACAAACGAATAGGCTCATAATTTTCCCTGAAGAATTGAAAAACGGTAAGTCTATAGCACAGCAAACTAGTGTTTTAGGTAGGTCCAATAAGTTCTCTCTAAAAAGCTGGTGCGTCGCATACAACACTCCCCACGCATGTTCTGATGCCGATCTACGCGATAAACAAACGAACAGGCTCATAATAATTTTCCCTGAAAAATTGAAAAACGGTAAGGCTATAGCCCAGCAAACTAGTGTTTTTGGAAGGTCCAATAAGTTGTCTCTAAAGTGCTGGTACGTGGCATACAACACTCCCCACGCACGTTCTGAAGCCGATCTACGCGATAAACAAAGAATAGGCTCATAATAATTTTCCCTGAAAAATTGAAAAACGGTAAGGCTATAGCCCAGCAAACTAGTGTTTTTGAAAGGTCCAATGAGTTCTCTCTAAAGTGCTGGTGCGTCACATACAACACTCCCCACGCACGTTCTGAAGCCGATCTACTGATAAACAAAGAATAGGCTCATAATAATTTTCCCTGAAATATTGAAAAACGGTAAGGCTATAAGCCCAGCAAACTAGTGTTTTAGGTAGGTCCAATAAGTTCTCTCTAAAGTGCTGGTGCGTCGCATACAACACTCCACACGCACGTTCTGAAGCCGATCTACGCGATAAACAAACGAATAGGCTCATAATAATTTTCCCTGAAAAATTGAAAAACGGTAAGGCTATAGCCCAGCAAACTAGTCTTTTTGAAAGGTCCAATGAGTTCTCTCTAAAGTGCTGGTGCGTCGCATACAACACTCCCCACGCACGTTCTGAAGCCGATCTACGCGATAAAGAATAGGCTCATAATAATTTTCCCTGAAATATTGAAAAACGGTAAGGCTATAAGCCCAGCAAACTAGTGTTTTAGGTAGGTCCAATAAGTTCTCTCTAACATGCTGGTGCGTCGCATACAACACTCCCCACGCACGTTCTGAAGCCGATCTACGCGATAAACAAAGAATAGGCTCATAATAATTTTCCCTGAAAAATTGAAAAACGGTAAGGCTATAGCCCAGCAAACTAGTGTTTTAGGTAGGTCCAATAAGTTCTCTCTAACATGCTGGTGCGTCGCATACAACACTCCCCACGCACGTTCTGAAGCCGATCTACGCGATAAACAAAGAATAAGCTCATAATAATTTTCCCTGAAAAATTGAAAAACGGTAAGGCTATAGCACAGCAAACTAGTGTTTTAGGTAGGTCCAATAAGTTCTCTCTAACATGCTGGTGCGTCGCATACAACACTCCCCACGCACGTTCTGAAGCCGATCTACGCGATAAACAAAGAATAGGCTCATAATAATTTTCCCTGAAAAATTGAAAAACGGTAAGGCTATAGCCCAGCAAACTAGTGTTTTAGGTAGGTCCAATAAGTTCTCTCTAAAGTGCTGGTGCGTCGCATACAACACTCCCCACGCACGTTCTGAAGCCGAACTACGCGATAAACAAACAAATAGGCTCATAATAATTTTCCCTGAAATATTGAAAAACGGTAAGGCTATAAGCCCAGCAAACTAGTGTTTTAGGTAGGTCCAATAAGTTCTCTCTAAAGTGCTGGTGCGTCGCATACAACACTCCACACGCACGTTCTGAAGCCGAACTACGCGATAAACAAACAAATAGGCTCATAATAATTTTCCCTGAAAAATTGAAAAACGGTAAGGCTATAGCCCAACAAACTAGTGTTTTTGAAAGGTCCAATGAGTTCTCTCTAAAGTGCTGGTGCGTCACATACAACACTCCCCACGCACGTTCTGAAGCCGATCTACGCGATAAACAAAGAATAGGCTCATAATAATTTTCCCTGAAAAATTGAAAAACGGTAAGGCTATAGCCCAGCAAACTAGTGTTTTAGGTAGGTCCAATAAGTTCTCTCTAAAGTGCTGGTACGTGGTATACAACACTCCCCACGCACGTTCTGAAGCCGATCTACGCGATAAACAAAGAATAGGCTCATAATAATTTTCCCTGAAAAATTGAAAAACGGTAAGGCTATAGCCCAGCAAACTAGTGTTTTTGAAAGGTCCAATAAGTTCTCTCTAAAGTGCTGGTGCGTCGCATACAACACTCCCCACGCATGTTCTGAAGCCGATCTACGCGATAAACAAAGAATGGGCTCATAATCATTTTCCCTGAAAAATTGAAAAACGGTAAGGCTATAGCCCAGCAAACTAGTGTTTTTGAATGGTCCAATAAGTTCTCTCTAAAGTGCTGGTGCGTGGTATACAACACTCCCCACGCACGTTCTGAAGCCGATCTACGCGATAAACAAAGAATAGGCTCATAATAATTTTCCCTGAAAAATTGAAAAACGGTAAGGCTATAGCCCAGCAAACTAGTGTTTTAGGTAGGTCCAATAAGTTCTCTCTAAAGTGCTGGTACGTGGTATACAACACTCCCCACGCACGTTCTGAAGCCGATCTACGCGATAAACAAAGAATAGGCTCATCATAATTTTCCCTGAAAAATTGAAAAACGGTAAGGCTATAGCCCAGCAAACTAGTGTTTTAGGTAGGTCCAATAAGTTGTCTCTAAAGTGCTGGTGCGTCGCATACAACACTCCCCACGCACGTTCTGAAGCCGAACTACGCGATAAACAAACAAATAGGCTCATAATAATTTTCCCTCAAAAATTGAAAAACGGTAAGGCTATAGCCCAGCAAACTAGTGTTTTAGGTAGGTCCAATAAGTTGTCTCTAAAGTGCTGGTGCGTCGCATACAACACTCCACACGCACGTTCTGATGCCGAACTACGCGATAAACAAACAAATAGGCTCATAATAATTTTCCCTCAAAAATTGAAAAACGGTAAGGCTATAGCCCAGCAAACTAGTAATTTAGGTAGGTCCAATAAGTTGTCTCTAAAGTGCTGGTGCGTCGCATACAACACTCCCCACGCACGTTCTGAAGCCGATCTACGCGATAAACAAAGAATAGGCTCATAATAATTTTCCCTGAAAAATTGAAAAACGGTAAGGCTATAGCCCAGCAAACTAGTGTTTTAGGTAGGTCCAATAAGTTCTCTCTAACATGCTGGTGCGTCGCATACAACACTCCCCACGCACGTTGTGAAGCCGATCTACGCGATAAACAAAGAATAAGCTCATAATAATTTTCCCTGAAAAATTGAAAAACGGTAAGGCTATAGCACAGCAAATTAGTGTTTTAGGTAGGTCCAATAAGTTCTCTCTAACATGCTGGTGCGTCGCATACAACACTCCCCACGCACGTTCTGAAGCCGATCTACGCGATAAACTAAGAATAGGCTCATAATAATTTTCCATGAAAAATTGAAAAACGGTAAGGCTATAGCCCAGCAAACTAGTGTTTTAGGTAGGTCCAATAAGTTCTCTCTAAAGTGCTGGTGCGTCGCATACAACACTCCCCACGCA
This sequence comes from Dermacentor andersoni, assembly GCF_023375885.2. Taxonomy (NCBI): domain Eukaryota; kingdom Metazoa; phylum Arthropoda; class Arachnida; order Ixodida; family Ixodidae; genus Dermacentor; species Dermacentor andersoni. The sequence continues at coordinate 165,762,549 of NC_092818.1, read as the reverse complement.
CGTTCTGAAGCCGAACTACGCGATAAACAAACAAATAGGCTCATAATAATTTTCCCTCAAAAATTGAAAAACGGTAAGGCTATAGCCCAGCAAACTACTGTTTTAGGTAGGTCCAATAAGTTGTCTCTAAAGTGCTGGTGCGTCGCATACAACACTCCCCACGCACGTTCTGAAGCCGATCTACGCGATAAACAAACGAATAGGCTCATAATAATTTTCCCTGAAAAATTGAAAAACGGTAAGGCTATAGCCCAGCAAACTAGTGTTTTAGGTAGGTCCAATAAGTTCTCTCTAACATGCTGGTGCGTCGCATACAACACTCTCCACGCACGTTCTGAAGCCGAACTACGCGATAAACAAACAAATAGGCTCATAATAATTTTCCCTCAAAAATTGAAAAACGGTAAGGCTATAGCCCAGCAAACTAGTGTTTTAGGTAGGTCCAATAAGTTCTCTCTAAAGTGCTGGTACGTGGTATACAACACTCCCCACGCACGTTCTGAAGCCGATCTACGCGATAAACAAAGAATAGGCTCATAATAATTTTCCCTGAAAAATTGAAAAACGGTAAGGCTATAGCCCAGCAAACTAGTGTTTTTGAAAGGTCCAATAAGTTCTCTCTAAAGTGCTGGTGCGTCGCATACAACACTCCCCACGCATGTTCTGAAGCCGATCTACGCGATAAACAAAGAATGGGCTCATAATAATTTTCCTTGAAAAATTGAAAAACGGTAAGGCTATAGCCCAGCAAACTAGTGTTTTTGAATGGTCCAATAAGTTCTGTCTAAAGTGCTGGTGCGTGGTATACAACACTCCCCACGCACGTTCTGAAGCCGATCTACGCGATAAACAAAGAATAGGCTCATAATAATTTTCCCTGAAAAATTGAAAAACGGTAAGGCTATAGCCCAGCAAACTAGTGTTTTAGGTAGGTCCAATAAGTTCTCTCTAAAGTGCTGGTACGTGGTATACAACACTCCCCACGCACGTTCTGAAGCCGATCTACGCGATAAACAAAGAATAGGCTCATAATAATTTTCCCTGAAAAATTGAAAAACGGTAAGGCTATAGCCCAGCAAACTAGTGTTTTTAGAAGGTCCAATAAGTTGTCTCTAAAGTGCTGGTGCATCGCATACAACACTCCACACGCACGTTCTGATGCCGAACTACGCGATAAACAAACAATAGGCTCATAATAATTTTCCCTCAAAAATTGAAAAACGGTAAGGCTATAGCCCAGCAAACTAGTGTTTTAGGTAGGTCCAATAAGTTATCTCTAAAGTGCTGGTGCGTCGCATTCAACACTCCCCACGCACGTTCTGAAGCCGATCTACGCGATAAACAAAGAATAGGCTCATAATAATTTTCCCTGAAAAATTGAAAAACGGTAAGGCTATAGCCCAGCAAACTAGTGTTTTAGGTAGGTCCAATAAGTTCTCTCTAACATGCTGGTGCGTCGCATACAACACTCCCCACGCACGTTCTGAAGCCGATCTACGCGATAAACAAAGAATAAGCTCATAATAATTTTCCCTGAAAAATTGAAAAACGGTACGGCTATAGCACAGCAAACTAGTGTTTTAGGTAGGTCCAATAAGTTCTCTCTAACATGCTGGTGCGTCGCATACAACACTCCCCACGCACGTTCTGAAGCCGATCTACGCGATAAACAAAGAATAGGCTCATAATAATTTTCCCTGAAAAATTGAAAAACGGTAAGGCTATAGCCCAGCAAACTAGTGTTTTAGGTAGGTCCAATAAGTTCTCTCTAAAGTGCTGGTGCGTCGCATACAACACTCCCCACGCACGTTCTGAAGCCGAACTACGCGATAAACAAACAAATAGGCTCATAATAATTTTCCCTCAAAAATTGAAAAACGGTAAGGCTATAGCCCAGCAAACTAGTGTTTTAGGTAGGTCCAATAAGTTGTCTCTAAAGTGCTGGTGCGTCGCATACAACACTCCCCACGCACGTTCTGAAGCCGATCTACGCGATAAACAAACGAATAGGCTCATAATAATTTTCCCTGAAAAATTGAAAAACGGTAAGGCTATAGCCCAGCAAACTAGTGTTTTAGGTAGGTCCAATAAGTTCTCTCTAACATGCTGGTGCGTCGCATACAACACTCCCCACGCACGTTCTGAAGCCGAACTACGCGATAAAGAAACAAATAGGCTCATAATAATTTTCCCTCAAAAATTGAAAAACGGTAAGGCTATAGCCCAGCAAACTAGTGTTTTAGGTAGGTCCAATAAGTTGTCTCTAAAGTGCTGGTGCGTCGCATACAACACTATCCACGCACGTTCTGAAGCCGATCTACGCGATAAACAAAGAATAGGCTCATAATAATTTTCCCTGAAAAATTGAAAAACGGTAAGGCTATAGCCCAGCAAACTAGTGTTTTAGGTAGGTCCAATAAGTTCTCTCTAACATGCTGGTGCGTCACATACAACACTCCCCACGCACGTTCTGAAGCCGATCTACGCGATAAACAAAGAATAAGCTCATAATAATTTTCCCTGAAAAATTGAAAAACGGTAAGGCTATAGCACAGCAAACTAGTGTTTTAGGTAGGTCCAATAAGTTCTCTCTAACATGCTGGTGCGTCGTATACAACACTCCCCACGCACGTTCTGAAGCCGATCTACGCGATAAACAAAGAATAGGCTCATAATAATTTTCCCTGAAAAATTGAAAAACGGTAAGGCTATAGCCCAGCAAACTAGTGTTTTAGGTAGGTCCAATAAGTTCTCTCTAAAGTGCTGGTGCGTCGCATACAACACTCCCCACGCACGTTCTGAAGCCGATCTACGCGATAAACAAAGAATAAGCTCATAATAATTTTCCCTGAAAAATTGAAAAACGGTAAGGCTATAGCACAGCAAACTAGTGTTTTAGGTAGGTCCAATACGTTCTCTCTAACATGCTGGTGCGTCGCATACAACACTCCCCACGCACGTTCTGAAGCCGATCTACGCGATAAACAAAGAATAGGCTCATAATAATTTTCCCTGAAAAACTGAAGAACGGTAAGGCTATAGCCCAGCAAACTAGTGTTTTTAGAAGGTCCAATAAGTTGTCTCTAAAGTGCTGGTGCGTCGCATACAACACTCCCCACGCACGTTCTGAAGCCGAACTACGCGATAAACAAACAAATAGGCTCATAATAATTTTCCCTCAAAAATTGAAAAACGGTAAGGCTATAGCCCAGCAAACTAGTGTTTTAGGTAGGTCCAATAAGTTCTCTCTAACATGCTGGTGCGTCGCATACAACACTCCCCACGCACGTTCTGAAGCCGATCTACGCGATAAACAAAGAATAGGCTCATAATAATTTTCCCTGAAAAATTGAAAAACGGTAAGGCTATAGCACAGCAAACTAGTGTTTTAGGTAGGTCCAATAAGTTCTCTCTAACATGCTGGTGCGTCGCATACAACACTCCCCACGCACGTTCTGAAGCCGATCTACGCGATAAACAAAGAATAAGCTCATAATAATTTTCCCTCAAAAATTGAAAAACGGTAAGGCTATAGCCCAGCAAACTAGTGTTTTAGGTAGGTCCAATAAGTTGTCTCTAAAGTGCTGGTGCGTCGCATACAACACTCCCCACGCACGTTCTGAAGCCGAACTACGCGATAAACAAACAAATAGGCTCATAATAATTTTCCCTCAAAAATTGAAAAACGGTAAGGCTATAGCCCAGCAAACTAGTGTTTTAGGTAGGTCCAATAAGTTGTCTCTAAAGTGCTGGTGCGTCGCATACAACACTCCACACGCACGTTCTGATGCCGAACTACGCGATAAACAAACAAATAGGCTCATAATAATTTTCCCTCAAAAATTGAAAAACGGTAAGGCTATAGCCCAGCAAACTAGTGTTTTAGGTAGGTCCAATAAGTTGTCTCTAAAGTGCTGGTGCGTCGCATACAACACTCCCCACGCACGTTCTGAAGCCGATCTACGCGATAAACAAACAATAGGCTCATAATAATTTTCCCTGAAAAATTGAAAAACGGTAAGGCTATAGCCCAGCAAACTAGTGTTTTAGGTAGGTCCAATAAGTTCTCTCTAAAGTGCTGGTGCGTCGCATACAACACTCCCCACGCACGTTCTGAAGCTGATCTACGCGATAAACAAAGAATAGGCTCATAATAATTTTCCCTGAAAAATTGAAAAACGGTAAGGCTATAGCCCAGCAAACTAGTGTTTTAGGTAAGTCCAATAAGTTCTCTCTAAAGTGCTGGTACGCCACGTGGCATACAACACTCCCCACGCACGTTCTGAAGCCGATCTACGCGATAAACAAAGAATAGGCTCATAATAATTTTCCCTGAAAAACTGAAGAACGGTAAGGCCATAGCCCAGCAAACTAGTGTTTTAGGTAGGTCCAATAATTTCTCTATAAAGTGCTGGTGCGTCGCATACAAAACTCCCCACGCACGTTCTGAAGCCGATCTATGCGATAAACAAACGAATAGGCTCATAATAATTTTCCCTGAAATATTGAAAAACGGTAAGGCTATAGCCCAGCAAACTAGTGTTTTTGGAAGGTCCAATAAGTTCTCTCTAAAGTGCTGGTGCGTCGCATACAACACTCCCCACGCACGTTCTGAAGCCGATCTATGCGATAAACAAACGAATAGGCTCATAATAATTTTCCCTGAAAAATTGAAAAACGGTAAGGCTATAGCACAGCAAACTAGTGTTTTAGGTAGGTCCAATAAGTTCTCTCTAACATGCTGGTGCGTCGCATACAACACTCCCCACGCACGTTCTGAAGCTGATCTACGCGATAAACAAAGAATAGGCTCATAATAATTTTCCCTGAAAAATTGAAAAACGGTAAGGCTATAGCCCAGCAAACTAGTGTTTTAGGTAAGTCCAATAAGTTCTCTCTAAAGTGCTGGTACGTGGCATACAACACTCCCCACGCACGTTCTGAAGCCGATCTACGCGATAAACAAAGAATAGGCTCATAATAATTTTCCCTGAAAAACTGAAGAACGGTAAGGCTATAGCCCAGCAAACTAGTGTTTTAGGTAGGTCCAATAATTTCTCTATAAAGTGCTGGTGCGTCGCATACAACACTCCCCACGCACGTTCTGAAGCCGATCTATACGATAAACAAACGAATAGGCTCATAATAATTTTCCCTGAAAAATTGAAAAACGGTAAGGCTATAGCCCAGCAAACTAGTGTTTTAGGTAGGTCCAATAAGTTCTCTCTAAAGTGCTGGTACGTGGCATACAACACTCCCCACGCACGTTCTGAAGCCGATCTACGCGATAAACAAACAAATAGGCTCATAATAATTTTCCCTCAAAAATTGAAAAACGGTAAGGCTATAGCCCAGCAAACTAGTGTTTTAGGTAGGTCCAATAAGTTCTCTCTAACATGCTGGTGCGTCGCATACAACACTCCCCACGCACGTTCTGAAGCCGATCTACGCGATAAACAAAGAATAGGCTCATAATAATTTTCCCTGAAAAATTGAAAAACGGTAAGGCTATAGCACAGCAAACTAGTGTTTTAGGTAGGTCCAATAAGTTCTCTCTAACATGCTGGTGCGTCGCATACAACACTCCCCACGCACGTTCTGAAGCCGATCTACGCGATAAACAAAGAATAAGCTCATAATAATTTTCCCTCAAAAATTGAAAAACGGTAAGGCTATAGCCCAGCAAACTAGTGTTTTAGGTAGGTCCAATAAGTTGTCTCTAAAGTGCTGGTGCGTCGCATACAACACTCCCCACGCACGTTCTGAAGCCGAACTACGCGATAAACAAACAAATAGGCTCATAATAATTTTCCCTCAAAAATTGAAAAACGGTAAGGCTATAGCCCAGCAAACTAGTGTTTTAGGTAGGTCCAATAAGTTGTCTCTAAAGTGCTGGTGCGTCGCATACAACACTCCACACGCACGTTCTGATGCCGAACTACGCGATAAACAAACAAATAGGCTCATAATAATTTTCCCTCAAAAATTGAAAAACGGTAAGGCTATAGCCCAGCAAACTAGTGTTTTAGGTAGGTCCAATAAGTTGTCTCTAAAGTGCTGGTGCGTCGCATACAACACTCCCCACGCACGTTCTGAAGCCGATCTACGCGATAAACAAACAATAGGCTCATAATAATTTTCCCTGAAAAATTGAAAAACGGTAAGGCTATAGCCCAGCAAACTAGTGTTTTAGGTAGGTCCAATAAGTTCTCTCTAAAGTGCTGGTGCGTCGCATACAACACTCCCCACGCACGTTCTGAAGCTGATCTACGCGATAAACAAAGAATAGGCTCATAATAATTTTCCCTGAAAAATTGAAAAACGGTAAGGCTATAGCCCAGCAAACTAGTGTTTTAGGTAAGTCCAATAAGTTCTCTCTAAAGTGCTGGTACGCCACGTGGCATACAACACTCCCCACGCACGTTCTGAAGCCGATCTACGCGATAAACAAAGAATAGGCTCATAATAATTTTCCCTGAAAAACTGAAGAACGGTAAGGCCATAGCCCAGCAAACTAGTGTTTTAGGTAGGTCCAATAATTTCTCTATAAAGTGCTGGTGCGTCGCATACAAAACTCCCCACGCACGTTCTGAAGCCGATCTATGCGATAAACAAACGAATAGGCTCATAATAATTTTCCCTGAAATATTGAAAAACGGTAAGGCTATAGCCCAGCAAACTAGTGTTTTTGGAAGGTCCAATAAGTTCTCTCTAAAGTGCTGGTGCGTCGCATACAACACTCCCCACGCACGTTCTGAAGCCGATCTATGCGATAAACAAACGAATAGGCTCATAATAATTTTCCCTGAAAAATTGAAAAACGGTAAGGCTATAGCACAGCAAACTAGTGTTTTAGGTAGGTCCAATAAGTTCTCTCTAACATGCTGGTGCGTCGCATACAACACTCCCCACGCACGTTCTGAAGCTGATCTACGCGATAAACAAAGAATAGGCTCATAATAATTTTCCCTGAAAAATTGAAAAACGGTAAGGCTATAGCCCAGCAAACTAGTGTTTTAGGTAAGTCCAATAAGTTCTCTCTAAAGTGCTGGTACGTGGCATACAACACTCCCCACGCACGTTCTGAAGCCGATCTACGCGATAAACAAAGAATAGGCTCATAATAATTTTCCCTGAAAAACTGAAGAACGGTAAGGCTATAGCCCAGCAAACTAGTGTTTTAGGTAGGTCCAATAATTTCTCTATAAAGTGCTGGTGCGTCGCATACAACACTCCCCACGCACGTTCTGAAGCCGATCTATACGATAAACAAACGAATAGGCTCATAATAATTTTCCCTGAAAAATTGAAAAACGGTAAGGCTATAGCCCAGCAAACTAGTGTTTTAGGTAGGTCCAATAAGTTCTCTCTAAAGTGCTGGTACGTGGCATACAACACTCCCCACGCACGTTCTGAAGCCGATCTACGCGATAAACAAACGAATAGGCTGATAATAATTTTCCCTGAAAAATTGAAAAACGGTAAGGCTATAGCCCAGCAAACTAGTGTTTTTGGAAGGTCCAATAAGTTCTCTCTAAAGTGCTGGTGCGTCGCATACAACACTCCCCACGCACGTTCTGAAGCCGATCTACGCGATAAACAAACGAATAGGCTCATAATAATTTTCCCTGAAAAATTGAAAAACGGTAAGGCTATAGCCCAGCAAACTAGTGTTTTAGGTAGGTCCAATGAGTTGTCTCTAAAGTGCTGGTGCGTCGCATACAACACTCCCCACGCACGTTCTGAAGCCGATCTACGCGATAAACAAACAATAGGCTCATAATAATTTTCCCTGAAAAATTGAAAAACGGTAAGGCTATAGCCCAGCAAACTAGTGTTTTAGGTAGGTCCAATAAGTTCTCTCTAAAGTGCTGGTGCGTCGCATACAACACTCCCCACGCACGTTCTGAAGCCGATCTACGCGATAAACAAAGAATAGGCTCATAATAATTTTCCCTGAAAAATTGAAAAACGGTAAGGTTATAGCCCAGCAAACTAGTGTTTTAGGTAGGTCCAATAAGTTCCCTCTAAAGTGCTGGTGCGTCGCATACAACACTCCCCACGCACGTTCTGAAGCCGATCTACGCGATAAACAAACGAATAGGCTCATAATAATTTTCCCTGAAAAATTGAAAAACGGTAAGGCTATTATAGCACAGCAAACTAGTGTTTTAGGTAGGTCCAATAAGTTCTCTCTAACATGCTGGTGCGTCGCATACAACACTCCCCACGCACGTTCTGAAGCCGATCTACGCGATAAACAAAGAATAGGCTCATAATAATTTTCCCTGAAAAATTGAAAAACGGTAAGGCTATAGCCCAGCAAACTAGTGTTTTAGGTAGGTCCAATAAGTTCTCTCTAAAGTGCTGGTACGTGGCATACAACACTCCCCACGCACGTTCTGAAGCCGATCTACGCGATAAACAAAGAATAGGCTCATAATAATTTTCCCTGAAAAATTGAAAAACGGTAAGGCTGTAGCCCAGCAAACTATTGTTTTAGGTAGGTCCAATAAGTTGTCTCTAAAGTTCTGGTGCGTCGCATACAACACTCCCCACGCACATTCTGAAGCCGATCTACGCGATAAACAAACGGATAGGCTCATAATAATTTTCCCTGAAAAATTGAAAAACGGTAAGGCTGTAGCCCAGCAAACTATTGTTTTAGGTAGGTCCAATAAGTTGTCTCTAAAGTTCTGGTGCATCGCATACAACACTCCCCACGCACGTTCTGAAGCCGATCTACGCGATAAACAAACGGATAGGCTCATAATAATTTTCCCTGAAAAATTGAAAAACGGTAAGGCTATAGCCCAGCAAACTAGTGTTTTAGGTAGGTCCAATAAGTTGTCTCTTAAGTTCTGGTGCGTCGCATACAACACTCCCCACGCACGTTCTGAAGCCGATCTACGCGATAAACAAACGGATAGGCTCATAATAATTTTCCCTGAAAAATTGAAAAACGGTAAGGCTATAGCCCAGCAAACTAGTGTTTTAGGTAGGTCCAATAAGTTGTCTCTAAAGTTCTGGTGCGTCGCATACAACACTCCCCACGCACGTTCTGAAGCCGATCTACGCGATAAACAAACGGATAGGCTCATAATAATTTTCCCTGAAAAATTGAAAAACGGTAAGGCTATAGCCCAGCAAACTAGTGTTTTAGGTAGGTCCAATAAGTTGTCTCTAAACTTCTGGTGCGTCGCATACAACACTCCCCACGCACGTTCTGAAGCCGATCTACGCGATAAACAAACGAATAGGCTCATAATAATTTTCCCTGAAAAATTGAAAAACGGTAAGGCTATAGCCCAGCAAACTAGTGTTTTTGGAAGGTCCAATAAGTTCTCTCTAAAGTGCTGGTGCGTCGCATACAACACTCCCCACGCACGTTCTGAAGCCGATCTACGCGATAAACAAACGAATAGGCTCATAATAATTTTCCCTGAAAAATTGAAAAACGGTAAGGCTATAGCCCAGCAAACTAGTGTTTTAGGTAGGTCCAATAAGTTGTCTCTAAAGTGCTGGTGCGTCGCATACAACACTCCCCACGCACGTTCTGAAGCCGATCTACGCGATAAACAAAGAATTGGCTCATAATAATTTTCCCTGAAAAATTGAAAAACGGTAAGGCCATAGCCCAGCAAACTAGTGTTTTAGGTAGGTCCAATAAGTTCTCTCTAAAGTGCTGGTGCGTCGCATACAACACTCCCCACGCACGTTCTGAAGCCGATCTACGCGATAAACAAAGAATAGGCTCATAATAATTTTCCCTGAAAAATTGAAAAACGGTAAGGCTATAGCCCAGCAAACTAGTGTTTTAGGTACGTCCAATAAGTTCCCTCTAAAGTGCTGGTGCGTCGCATACAACACTCCCCACGCACGTTCTGAAGCCGATCTACGCGATAAACAAAGAATAGGCTCATAATAATTTTCCCTGAAAAATTGAAAAACGGTAAGGCTATAGCCCAGCAAACTAGTGTTTTAGGTAGGTCCAATAAGTTCTCTCTAAAGTGCTGGTGCGTCGCATACAACACTCCCCACGCACGTTCTGAAGCCGATCTACGCGATAAACAAAGAATAGGCTCATAATAATTTTCCCTGAAAAATTGAAAAACGGTAAGGCTATAGCCCAGCAAACTAGTGTTTTAGGTAGGTCCAATAAGTTCTCTCTAAAGTGCTGGTGCGTCGCATACAACACTCCCCACGCACGTTCTGAAGCCGATCTACGCGATAAACAAAGAATAGGCTCATAATAATTTTCCCTGAAAAATTGAAAAACCGTAAGGCTATAGCCCAGCAAACTAGTGTTTTAGGTAGGTCCAATAAGTTCTCTCTAAAGTGCTGGTGCGTCGCATACAACACTCCCCACGCACGTTCTGAAGCCGATCTACGCGATAAACAAAGAATAGGCTCATAATAATTTTCCCTGAAAAATTGAAAAACGGTAAGGCTATAGCCCAGCAAACTAGTGTTTTAGGTAGGTCCAATAAGTTCTCTCTAAAGTGCTGGTGCGTCGCATACAACACTCCCCACGCACGTTCTGAAGCCGATCTACGCAATAAACAAAGAAATAGGCTCATAATAATTTTCCCTCAAAAATTGAAAAACGGTAAGGCTATAGCCCAGCAAACTAGTGTTTTAGGTAGGTCCAATAAGTTCTCTCTAAAGTGCTGGTACGTGGCATACAACACTCCCCACGCACGTTCTGAAGCCGATCTACGCGATAAACAAACGAATAGGCTGATAATAATTTTCCCTGAAAAATTGAAAAACGGTAAGGCTGTAGCCCAGCAAACTATTGTTTTAGGTAGGTCCAATAAGTTGTCTCTAAAGTGCTGGTGCGTCGCATACAACACTCCCCACGCACGTTCTGAAGCCGATCTACGCGATAAACAAACGAATAGGCTCATAATAATTTTCCCTGAAAAATTGAAAAACGGTAAGGCTATAGCCCAGCAAACTAGTGTTTTAGGTAGGTCCAATAAGTTCTCTCTAACATGCTGGTGCGTCGCATACAACACTCCCCACGCACGTTCTGAAGCCGAACTACGCGATAAAGAAACAAATAGGCTCATAATAATTTTCCCTCAAAAATTGAAAAACGGTAAGGCTATAGCCCAGCAAACTAGTGTTTTAGGTAGGTCCAATAAGTTGTCTCTAAAGTGCTGGTGCGTCGCATACAACACTATCCACGCACGTTCTGAAGCCGATCTACGCGATAAACAAAGAATAGGCTCATAATAATTTTCCCTGAAAAATTGAAAAACGGTAAGGCTATAGCCCAGCAAACTAGTGTTTTAGGTAGGTCCAATAAGTTCTCTCTAACATGCTGGTGCGTCACATACAACACTCCCCACGCACGTTCTGAAGCCGATCTACGCGATAAACAAAGAATAAGCTCATAATAATTTTCCCTGAAAAATTGAAAAACGGTAAGGCTATAGCACAGCAAACTAGTGTTTTAGGTAGGTCCAATAAGTTCTCTCTAACATGCTGGTGCGTCGTATACAACACTCCCCACGCACGTTCTGAAGCCGATCTACGCGATAAACAAAGAATAGGCTCATAATAATTTTCCCTGAAAAATTGAAAAACGGTAAGGCTATAGCCCAGCAAACTAGTGTTTTAGGTAGGTCCAATAAGTTCTCTCTAAAGTGCTGGTGCGTCGCATACAACACTCCCCACGCACGTTCTGAAGCCGATCTACGCGATAAACAAAGAATAAGCTCATAATAATTTTCCCTGAAAAATTGAAAAACGGTAAGGCTATAGCACAGCAAACTAGTGTTTTAGGTAGGTCCAATACGTTCTCTCTAACATGCTGGTGCGTCGCATACAACACTCCCCACGCACGTTCTGAAGCCGATCTACGCGATAAACAAAGAATAGGCTCATAATAATTTTCCCTGAAAAACTGAAGAACGGTAAGGCTATAGCCCAGCAAACTAGTGTTTTTAGAAGGTCCAATAAGTTGTCTCTAAAGTGCTGGTGCGTCGCATACAACACTCCCCACGCACGTTCTGAAGCCGAACTACGCGATAAACAAACAAATAGGCTCATAATAATTTTCCCTCAAAAATTGAAAAACGGTAAGGCTATAGCCCAGCAAACTAGTGTTTTAGGTAGGTCCAATAAGTTCTCTCTAACATGCTGGTGCGTCGCATACAACACTCCCCACGCACGTTCTGAAGCCGATCTACGCGATAAACAAAGAATAGGCTCATAATAATTTTCCCTGAAAAATTGAAAAACGGTAAGGCTATAGCACAGCAAACTAGTGTTTTAGGTAGGTCCAATAAGTTCTCTCTAACATGCTGGTGCGTCGCATACAACACTCCCCACGCACGTTCTGAAGCCGATCTACGCGATAAACAAAGAATAAGCTCATAATAATTTTCCCTCAAAAATTGAAAAACGGTAAGGCTATAGCCCAGCAAACTAGTGTTTTAGGTAGGTCCAATAAGTTGTCTCTAAAGTGCTGGTGCGTCGCATACAACACTCCCCACGCACGTTCTGAAGCCGAACTACGCGATAAACAAACAAATAGGCTCATAATAATTTTCCCTCAAAAATTGAAAAACGGTAAGGCTATAGCCCAGCAAACTAGTGTTTTAGGTAGGTCCAATAAGTTGTCTCTAAAGTGCTGGTGCGTCGCATACAACACTCCACACGCACGTTCTGATGCCGAACTACGCGATAAACAAACAAATAGGCTCATAATAATTTTCCCTCAAAAATTGAAAAACGGTAAGGCTATAGCCCAGCAAACTAGTGTTTTAGGTAGGTCCAATAAGTTGTCTCTAAAGTGCTGGTGCGTCGCATACAACACTCCCCACGCACGTTCTGAAGCCGATCTACGCGATAAACAAACAATAGGCTCATAATAATTTTCCCTGAAAAATTGAAAAACGGTAAGGCTATAGCCCAGCAAACTAGTGTTTTAGGTAGGTCCAATAAGTTCTCTCTAAAGTGCTGGTGCGTCGCATACAACACTCCCCACGCACGTTCTGAAGCTGATCTACGCGATAAACAAAGAATAGGCTCATAATAATTTTCCCTGAAAAATTGAAAAACGGTAAGGCTATAGCCCAGCAAACTAGTGTTTTAGGTAAGTCCAATAAGTTCTCTCTAAAGTGCTGGTACGCCACGTGGCATACAACACTCCCCACGCACGTTCTGAAGCCGATCTACGCGATAAACAAAGAATAGGCTCATAATAATTTTCCCTGAAAAACTGAAGAACGGTAAGGCCATAGCCCAGCAAACTAGTGTTTTAGGTAGGTCCAATAATTTCTCTATAAAGTGCTGGTGCGTCGCATACAAAACTCCCCACGCACGTTCTGAAGCCGATCTATGCGATAAACAAACGAATAGGCTCATAATAATTTTCCCTGAAATATTGAAAAACGGTAAGGCTATAGCCCAGCAAACTAGTGTTTTTGGAAGGTCCAATAAGTTCTCTCTAAAGTGCTGGTGCGTCGCATACAACACTCCCCACGCACGTTCTGAAGCCGATCTATGCGATAAACAAACGAATAGGCTCATAATAATTTTCCCTGAAAAATTGAAAAACGGTAAGGCTATAGCACAGCAAACTAGTGTTTTAGGTAGGTCCAATAAGTTCTCTCTAACATGCTGGTGCGTCGCATACAACACTCCCCACGCACGTTCTGAAGCTGATCTACGCGATAAACAAAGAATAGGCTCATAATAATTTTCCCTGAAAAATTGAAAAACGGTAAGGCTATAGCCCAGCAAACTAGTGTTTTAGGTAAGTCCAATAAGTTCTCTCTAAAGTGCTGGTACGTGGCATACAACACTCCCCACGCACGTTCTGAAGCCGATCTACGCGATAAACAAAGAATAGGCTCATAATAATTTTCCCTGAAAAACTGAAGAACGGTAAGGCTATAGCCCAGCAAACTAGTGTTTTAGGTAGGTCCAATAATTTCTCTATAAAGTGCTGGTGCGTCGCATACAACACTCCCCACGCACGTTCTGAAGCCGATCTATACGATAAACAAACGAATAGGCTCATAATAATTTTCCCTGAAAAATTGAAAAACGGTAAGGCTATAGCCCAGCAAACTAGTGTTTTAGGTAGGTCCAATAAGTTCTCTCTAAAGTGCTGGTACGTGGCATACAACACTCCCCACGCACGTTCTGAAGCCGATCTACGCGATAAACAAACAAATAGGCTCATAATAATTTTCCCTCAAAAATTGAAAAACGGTAAGGCTATAGCCCAGCAAACTAGTGTTTTAGGTAGGTCCAATAAGTTCTCTCTAACATGCTGGTGCGTCGCATACAACACTCCCCACGCACGTTCTGAAGCCGATCTACGCGATAAACAAAGAATAGGCTCATAATAATTTTCCCTGAAAAATTGAAAAACGGTAAGGCTATAGCACAGCAAACTAGTGTTTTAGGTAGGTCCAATAAGTTCTCTCTAACATGCTGGTGCGTCGCATACAACACTCCCCACGCACGTTCTGAAGCCGATCTACGCGATAAACAAAGAATAAGCTCATAATAATTTTCCCTCAAAAATTGAAAAACGGTAAGGCTATAGCCCAGCAAACTAGTGTTTTAGGTAGGTCCAATAAGTTGTCTCTAAAGTGCTGGTGCGTCGCATACAACACTCCCCACGCACGTTCTGAAGCCGAACTACGCGATAAACAAACAAATAGGCTCATAATAATTTTCCCTCAAAAATTGAAAAACGGTAAGGCTATAGCCCAGCAAACTAGTGTTTTAGGTAGGTCCAATAAGTTGTCTCTAAAGTGCTGGTGCGTCGCATACAACACTCCACACGCACGTTCTGATGCCGAACTACGCGATAAACAAACAAATAGGCTCATAATAATTTTCCCTCAAAAATTGAAAAACGGTAAGGCTATAGCCCAGCAAACTAGTGTTTTAGGTAGGTCCAATAAGTTGTCTCTAAAGTGCTGGTGCGTCGCATACAACACTCCCCACGCACGTTCTGAAGCCGATCTACGCGATAAACAAACAATAGGCTCATAATAATTTTCCCTGAAAAATTGAAAAACGGTAAGGCTATAGCCCAGCAAACTAGTGTTTTAGGTAGGTCCAATAAGTTCTCTCTAAAGTGCTGGTGCGTCGCATACAACACTCCCCACGCACGTTCTGAAGCTGATCTACGCGATAAACAAAGAATAGGCTCATAATAATTTTCCCTGAAAAATTGAAAAACGGTAAGGCTATAGCCCAGCAAACTAGTGTTTTAGGTAAGTCCAATAAGTTCTCTCTAAAGTGCTGGTACGCCACGTGGCATACAACACTCCCCACGCACGTTCTGAAGCCGATCTACGCGATAAACAAAGAATAGGCTCATAATAATTTTCCCTGAAAAACTGAAGAACGGTAAGGCCATAGCCCAGCAAACTAGTGTTTTAGGTAGGTCCAATAATTTCTCTATAAAGTGCTGGTGCGTCGCATACAAAACTCCCCACGCACGTTCTGAAGCCGATCTATGCGATAAACAAACGAATAGGCTCATAATAATTTTCCCTGAAATATTGAAAAACGGTAAGGCTATAGCCCAGCAAACTAGTGTTTTTGGAAGGTCCAATAAGTTCTCTCTAAAGTGCTGGTGCGTCGCATACAACACTCCCCACGCACGTTCTGAAGCCGATCTATGCGATAAACAAACGAATAGGCTCATAATAATTTTCCCTGAAAAATTGAAAAACGGTAAGGCTATAGCACAGCAAACTAGTGTTTTAGGTAGGTCCAATAAGTTCTCTCTAACATGCTGGTGCGTCGCATACAACACTCCCCACGCACGTTCTGAAGCTGATCTACGCGATAAACAAAGAATAGGCTCATAATAATTTTCCCTGAAAAATTGAAAAACGGTAAGGCTATAGCCCAGCAAACTAGTGTTTTAGGTAAGTCCAATAAGTTCTCTCTAAAGTGCTGGTACGTGGCATACAACACTCCCCACGCACGTTCTGAAGCCGATCTACGCGATAAACAAAGAATAGGCTCATAATAATTTTCCCTGAAAAACTGAAGAACGGTAAGGCTATAGCCCAGCAAACTAGTGTTTTAGGTAGGTCCAATAATTTCTCTATAAAGTGCTGGTGCGTCGCATACAACACTCCCCACGCACGTTCTGAAGCCGATCTATACGATAAACAAACGAATAGGCTCATAATAATTTTCCCTGAAAAATTGAAAAACGGTAAGGCTATAGCCCAGCAAACTAGTGTTTTAGGTAGGTCCAATAAGTTCTCTCTAAAGTGCTGGTACGTGGCATACAACACTCCCCACGCACGTTCTGAAGCCGATCTATACGATAAACAAACGAATAGGCTCATAATAATTTTCCCTGAAAAATTGAAAAACGGTAAGGCTATAGCCCAGCAAACTAGTGTTTTAGGTAGGTCCAATAAGTTCTCTCTAAAGTGCTGGTACGTGGCATACAACACTCCCCACGCACGTTCTGAAGCCGATCTACGCGATAAACAAACGAATAGGCTGATAATAATTTTCCCTGAAAAATTGAAAAACGGTAAGGCTATAGCCCAGCAAACTAGTGTTTTTGGAAGGTCCAATAAGTTCTCTCTAAAGTGCTGGTGCGTCGCATACAACACTCCCCACGCACGTTCTGAAGCCGATCTACGCGATAAACAAACGAATAGGCTCATAATAATTTTCCCTGAAAAATTGAAAAACGGTAAGGCTATAGCCCAGCAAACTAGTGTTTTAGGTAGGTCCAATGAGTTGTCTCTAAAGTGCTGGTGCGTCGCATACAACACTCCCCACGCACGTTCTGAAGCCGATCTACGCGATAAACAAACAATAGGCTCATAATAATTTTCCCTGAAAAATTGAAAAACGGTAAGGCTATAGCCCAGCAAACTAGTGTTTTAGGTAGGTCCAATAAGTTCTCTCTAAAGTGCTGGTGCGTCGCATACAACACTCCCCACGCACGTTCTGAAGCCGATCTACGCGATAAACAAAGAATAGGCTCATAATAATTTTCCCTGAAAAATTGAAAAACGGTAAGGTTATAGCCCAGCAAACTAGTGTTTTAGGTAGGTCCAATAAGTTCCCTCTAAAGTGCTGGTGCGTCGCATACAACACTCCCCACGCACGTTCTGAAGCCGATCTACGCGATAAACAAACGAATAGGCTCATAATAATTTTCCCTGAAAAATTGAAAAACGGTAAGGCTATTATAGCACAGCAAACTAGTGTTTTAGGTAGGTCCAATAAGTTCTCTCTAACATGCTGGTGCGTCGCATACAACACTCCCCACGCACGTTCTGAAGCCGATCTACGCGATAAACAAAGAATAGGCTCATAATAATTTTCCCTGAAAAATTGAAAAACGGTAAGGCTATAGCCCAGCAAACTAGTGTTTTAGGTAGGTCCAATAAGTTCTCTCTAAAGTGCTGGTACGTGGCATACAACACTCCCCACGCACGTTCTGAAGCCGATCTACGCGATAAACAAAGAATAGGCTCATAATAATTTTCCCTGAAAAATTGAAAAACGGTAAGGCTGTAGCCCAGCAAACTATTGTTTTAGGTAGGTCCAATAAGTTGTCTCTAAAGTTCTGGTGCGTCGCATACAACACTCCCCACGCACATTCTGAAGCCGATCTACGCGATAAACAAACGGATAGGCTCATAATAATTTTCCCTGAAAAATTGAAAAACGGTAAGGCTGTAGCCCAGCAAACTATTGTTTTAGGTAGGTCCAATAAGTTGTCTCTAAAGTTCTGGTGCATCGCATACAACACTCCCCACGCACGTTCTGAAGCCGATCTACGCGATAAACAAACGGATAGGCTCATAATAATTTTCCCTGAAAAATTGAAAAACGGTAAGGCTATAGCCCAGCAAACTAGTGTTTTAGGTAGGTCCAATAAGTTGTCTCTTAAGTTCTGGTGCGTCGCATACAACACTCCCCACGCACGTTCTGAAGCCGATCTACGCGATAAACAAACGGATAGGCTCATAATAATTTTCCCTGAAAAATTGAAAAACGGTAAGGCTATAGCCCAGCAAACTAGTGTTTTAGGTAGGTCCAATAAGTTGTCTCTAAAGTTCTGGTGCGTCGCATACAACACTCCCCACGCACGTTCTGAAGCCGATCTACGCGATAAACAAACGGATAGGCTCATAATAATTTTCCCTGAAAAATTGAAAAACGGTAAGGCTATAGCCCAGCAAACTAGTGTTTTAGGTAGGTCCAATAAGTTGTCTCTAAACTTCTGGTGCGTCGCATACAACACTCCCCACGCACGTTCTGAAGCCGATCTACGCGATAAACAAACGAATAGGCTCATAATAATTTTCCCTG
The DNA here is from genome assembly GCF_023375885.2 of Dermacentor andersoni. Lineage (NCBI taxonomy): Eukaryota > Metazoa > Arthropoda > Arachnida > Ixodida > Ixodidae > Dermacentor > Dermacentor andersoni. The sequence goes on along the minus strand of NC_092818.1, from coordinate 165,744,210 downwards.
AAAAATTGAAAAACGGTAAGGCTATAGCCCAGCAAACTAGTGTTTTTGGAAGGTCCAATAAGTTCTCTCTAAAGTGCTGGTGCGTCGCATACAACACTCCCCACGCACGTTCTGAAGCCGATCTACGCGATAAACAAACGAATAGGCTCATAATAATTTTCCCTGAAAAATTGAAAAACGGTAAGGCTATAGCCCAGCAAACTAGTGTTTTAGGTAGGTCCAATAAGTTGTCTCTAAAGTGCTGGTGCGTCGCATACAACACTCCCCACGCACGTTCTGAAGCCGATCTACGCGATAAACAAAGAATTGGCTCATAATAATTTTCCCTGAAAAATTGAAAAACGGTAAGGCCATAGCCCAGCAAACTAGTGTTTTAGGTAGGTCCAATAAGTTCTCTCTAAAGTGCTGGTGCGTCGCATACAACACTCCCCACGCACGTTCTGAAGCCGATCTACGCGATAAACAAAGAATAGGCTCATAATAATTTTCCCTGAAAAATTGAAAAACGGTAAGGCTATAGCCCAGCAAACTAGTGTTTTAGGTACGTCCAATAAGTTCCCTCTAAAGTGCTGGTGCGTCGCATACAACACTCCCCACGCACGTTCTGAAGCCGATCTACGCGATAAACAAAGAATAGGCTCATAATAATTTTCCCTGAAAAATTGAAAAACGGTAAGGCTATAGCCCAGCAAACTAGTGTTTTAGGTAGGTCCAATAAGTTCTCTCTAAAGTGCTGGTGCGTCGCATACAACACTCCCCACGCACGTTCTGAAGCCGATCTACGCGATAAACAAAGAATAGGCTCATAATAATTTTCCCTGAAAAATTGAAAAACGGTAAGGCTATAGCCCAGCAAACTAGTGTTTTAGGTAGGTCCAATAAGTTCTCTCTAAAGTGCTGGTGCGTCGCATACAACACTCCCCACGCACGTTCTGAAGCCGATCTACGCGATAAACAAAGAATAGGCTCATAATAATTTTCCCTGAAAAATTGAAAAACCGTAAGGCTATAGCCCAGCAAACTAGTGTTTTAGGTAGGTCCAATAAGTTCTCTCTAAAGTGCTGGTGCGTCGCATACAACACTCCCCACGCACGTTCTGAAGCCGATCTACGCGATAAACAAAGAATAGGCTCATAATAATTTTCCCTGAAAAATTGAAAAACGGTAAGGCTATAGCCCAGCAAACTAGTGTTTTAGGTAGGTCCAATAAGTTCTCTCTAAAGTGCTGGTGCGTCGCATACAACACTCCCCACGCACGTTCTGAAGCCGATCTACGCAATAAACAAAGAAATAGGCTCATAATAATTTTCCCTCAAAAATTGAAAAACGGTAAGGCTATAGCCCAGCAAACTAGTGTTTTAGGTAGGTCCAATAAGTTCTCTCTAAAGTGCTGGTACGTGGCATACAACACTCCCCACGCACGTTCTGAAGCCGATCTACGCGATAAACAAACGAATAGGCTGATAATAATTTTCCCTGAAAAATTGAAAAACGGTAAGGCTGTAGCCCAGCAAACTATTGTTTTAGGTAGGTCCAATAAGTTGTCTCTAAAGTTCTGGTGCGTCGCATACAACACTCCCCACGCACATTCTGAAGCCGATCTACGCGATAAACAAACGGATAGGCTCATAATAATTTTCCCTGAAAAATTGAAAAACGGTAAGGCTGTAGCCCAGCAAACTAGTGTTTTAGGTAGGTCCAATAAGTTGTCTCTAAAGTTCTGGTGCATCGCATACAACACTCCCCACGCACGTTCTGAAGCCGATCTACGCGATAAACAAACGGATAGGCTCATAATAATTTTCCCTGAAAAATTGAAAAACGGTAAGGCTATAGCCCAGCAAACTAGTGTTTTAGGTAGGTCCAATAAGTTGTCTCTTAAGTTCTGGTGCGTCGCATACAACACTCCCCACGCACGTTCTGAAGCCGATCTACGCGATAAACAAACGGATAGGCTCATAATAATTTTCCCTGAAAAATTGAAAAACGGTAAGGCTATAGCCCAGCAAACTAGTGTTTTAGGTAGGTCCAATAAGTTGTTTCTAAAGTTCTGGTGCGTCGCATACAACACTCCCCACGCACGTTCTGAAGCCGATCTACGCGATAAACAAACGGATAGGCTCATAATAATTTTCCCTGAAAAATTGAAAAACGGTAAGGCTATAGCCCAGCAAACTAGTGTTTTAGGTAGGTCCAATAAGTTGTCTCTAAACTTCTGGTGCGTCGCATACAACACTCCCCACGCACGTTCTGAAGCCGATCTACGCGATAAACAAACGAATAGGCTCATAATAATTTTCCCTGAAAAATTGAAAAACGGTAAGGCTATAGCCCAGCAAACTAGTGTTTTAGGTAGGTCCAATAAGTTGTCTCTAAAGTTCTGGTGCGTCGCATACAACACTCCCCACGCACGTTCTGAAGCCGATCTACGCGATAAACAAACGGATAGGCTTATAATAATTTTCCCTGAAAAATTGAAAAACGGTAAGGCTGTAGCCCAGCAAACTATTGTTTTATGTAAATCCAATAAGTTCTCCCTAAAGTGCTGGTGCGTCGCATACAACACTCCCCACGCACGTTCTGAAGCCGATCTACGCGATAAACAAAAAATAGGCTCATAATAATTTTCCCTGAAAAATTGAAAAACGGTAAGGCTATAGCCCAGCAAACTAGTGTTTTAGGTAGGTCCAATAATTTCTCTATAAAGTGCTGGTGCGTCGCATACAACACTCCCCACGCACGTTCTGAAGCCGATCTATACGATAAACAAACGAATAGGCTCATAATAATTTTCCCTGAAAAATTGAAAAACGGTAAGGCTATAGCCCAGCAAACTAGTGTTTTAGGTAGGTCCAATAAGTTCTCTCTAAAGTGCTGGTACGTGGCATACAACACTCCCCACGCACGTTCTGAAGCCGATCTACGCGATAAACAAACGAATAGGCTGATAATAATTTTCCCTGAAAAATTGAAAAACGGTAAGGCTATAGCCCAGCAAACTAGTGTTTTTGGAAGGTCCAATAAGTTCTCTCTAAAGTGCTGGTGCGTCGCATACAACACTCCCCACGCACGTTCTGAAGCCGATCTACGCGATAAACAAACGAATAGGCTCATAATAATTTTCCCTGAAAAATTGAAAAACGGTAAGGCTATAGCCCAGCAAACTAGTGTTTTAGGTAGGTCCAATGAGTTGTCTCTAAAGTGCTGGTGCGTCGCATACAACACTCCCCACGCACGTTCTGAAGCCGATCTACGCGATAAACAAACAATAGGCTCATAATAATTTTCCCTGAAAAATTGAAAAACGGTAAGGCTATAGCCCAGCAAACTAGTGTTTTAGGTAGGTCCAATAAGTTCTCTCTAAAGTGCTGGTGCGTCGCATACAACACTCCCCACGCACGTTCTGAAGCCGATCTACGCGATAAACAAAGAATAGGCTCATAATAATTTTCCCTGAAAAATTGAAAAACGGTAAGGTTATAGCCCAGCAAACTAGTGTTTTAGGTAGGTCCAATAAGTTCCCTCTAAAGTGCTGGTGCGTCGCATACAACACTCCCCACGCACGTTCTGAAGCCGATCTACGCGATAAACAAACGAATAGGCTCATAATAATTTTCCCTGAAAAATTGAAAAACGGTAAGGCTATTATAGCACAGCAAACTAGTGTTTTAGGTAGGTCCAATAAGTTCTCTCTAACATGCTGGTGCGTCGCATACAACACTCCCCACGCACGTTCTGAAGCCGATCTACGCGATAAACAAAGAATAGGCTCATAATAATTTTCCCTGAAAAATTGAAAAACGGTAAGGCTATAGCCCAGCAAACTAGTGTTTTAGGTAGGTCCAATAAGTTCTCTCTAAAGTGCTGGTACGTGGCATACAACACTCCCCACGCACGTTCTGAAGCCGATCTACGCGATAAACAAAGAATAGGCTCATAATAATTTTCCCTGAAAAATTGAAAAACGGTAAGGCTATAGCCCAGCAAACTAGTGTTTTAGGTAGGTCCAATAAGTTCTCTCTAAAGTGCTGGTGCGTCGCATACAACACTCCCCACGCACGTTCTGAAGCCGATCTACGCGATAAACAAAGAATAGGCTCATAATAATTTTCCCTGAAAAATTGAAAAACCGTAAGGCTATAGCCCAGCAAACTAGTGTTTTAGGTAGGTCCAATAAGTTCTCTCTAAAGTGCTGGTGCGTCGCATACAACACTCCCCACGCACGTTCTGAAGCCGATCTACGCGATAAACAAAGAATAGGCTCATAATAATTTTCCCTGAAAAATTGAAAAACGGTAAGGCTATAGCCCAGCAAACTAGTGTTTTAGGTAGGTCCAATAAGTTCTCTCTAAAGTGCTGGTGCGTCGCATACAACACTCCCCACGCACGTTCTGAAGCCGATCTACGCAATAAACAAAGAAATAGGCTCATAATAATTTTCCCTCAAAAATTGAAAAACGGTAAGGCTATAGCCCAGCAAACTAGTGTTTTAGGTAGGTCCAATAAGTTCTCTCTAAAGTGCTGGTACGTGGCATACAACACTCCCCACGCACGTTCTGAAGCCGATCTACGCGATAAACAAACGAATAGGCTGATAATAATTTTCCCTGAAAAATTGAAAAACGGTAAGGCTGTAGCCCAGCAAACTATTGTTTTAGGTAGGTCCAATAAGTTGTCTCTAAAGTTCTGGTGCGTCGCATACAACACTCCCCACGCACATTCTGAAGCCGATCTACGCGATAAACAAACGGATAGGCTCATAATAATTTTCCCTGAAAAATTGAAAAACGGTAAGGCTGTAGCCCAGCAAACTAGTGTTTTAGGTAGGTCCAATAAGTTGTCTCTAAAGTTCTGGTGCATCGCATACAACACTCCCCACGCACGTTCTGAAGCCGATCTACGCGATAAACAAACGGATAGGCTCATAATAATTTTCCCTGAAAAATTGAAAAACGGTAAGGCTATAGCCCAGCAAACTAGTGTTTTAGGTAGGTCCAATAAGTTGTCTCTTAAGTTCTGGTGCGTCGCATACAACACTCCCCACGCACGTTCTGAAGCCGATCTACGCGATAAACAAACGGATAGGCTCATAATAATTTTCCCTGAAAAATTGAAAAACGGTAAGGCTATAGCCCAGCAAACTAGTGTTTTAGGTAGGTCCAATAAGTTGTTTCTAAAGTTCTGGTGCGTCGCATACAACACTCCCCACGCACGTTCTGAAGCCGATCTACGCGATAAACAAACGGATAGGCTCATAATAATTTTCCCTGAAAAATTGAAAAACGGTAAGGCTATAGCCCAGCAAACTAGTGTTTTAGGTAGGTCCAATAAGTTGTCTCTAAACTTCTGGTGCGTCGCATACAACACTCCCCACGCACGTTCTGAAGCCGATCTACGCGATAAACAAACGAATAGGCTCATAATAATTTTCCCTGAAAAATTGAAAAACGGTAAGGCTATAGCCCAGCAAACTAGTGTTTTAGGTAGGTCCAATAAGTTGTCTCTAAAGTTCTGGTGCGTCGCATACAACACTCCCCACGCACGTTCTGAAGCCGATCTACGCGATAAACAAACGGATAGGCTTATAATAATTTTCCCTGAAAAATTGAAAAACGGTAAGGCTGTAGCCCAGCAAACTATTGTTTTATGTAAATCCAATAAGTTCTCCCTAAAGTGCTGGTGCGTCGCATACAACACTCCCCACGCACGTTCTGAAGCCGATCTACGCGATAAACAAAAAATAGGCTCATAATAATTTTCCCTGAAAAATTGAAAAACGGTAAGGCTATAGCCCAGCAAACTAGTGTTTTAGGTAGGTCCAATAATTTCTCTATAAAGTGCTGGTGCGTCGCATACAACACTCCCCACGCACGTTCTGAAGCCGATCTATACGATAAACAAACGAATAGGCTCATAATAATTTTCCCTGAAAAATTGAAAAACGGTAAGGCTATAGCCCAGCAAACTAGTGTTTTAGGTAGGTCCAATAAGTTCTCTCTAAAGTGCTGGTACGTGGCATACAACACTCCCCACGCACGTTCTGAAGCCGATCTACGCGATAAACAAACGAATAGGCTGATAATAATTTTCCCTGAAAAATTGAAAAACGGTAAGGCTATAGCCCAGCAAACTAGTGTTTTTGGAAGGTCCAATAAGTTCTCTCTAAAGTGCTGGTGCGTCGCATACAACACTCCCCACGCACGTTCTGAAGCCGATCTACGCGATAAACAAACGAATAGGCTCATAATAATTTTCCCTGAAAAATTGAAAAACGGTAAGGCTATAGCCCAGCAAACTAGTGTTTTAGGTAGGTCCAATGAGTTGTCTCTAAAGTGCTGGTGCGTCGCATACAACACTCCCCACGCACGTTCTGAAGCCGATCTACGCGATAAACAAACAATAGGCTCATAATAATTTTCCCTGAAAAATTGAAAAACGGTAAGGCTATAGCCCAGCAAACTAGTGTTTTAGGTAGGTCCAATAAGTTCTCTCTAAAGTGCTGGTGCGTCGCATACAACACTCCCCACGCACGTTCTGAAGCCGATCTACGCGATAAACAAAGAATAGGCTCATAATAATTTTCCCTGAAAAATTGAAAAACGGTAAGGTTATAGCCCAGCAAACTAGTGTTTTAGGTAGGTCCAATAAGTTCCCTCTAAAGTGCTGGTGCGTCGCATACAACACTCCCCACGCACGTTCTGAAGCCGATCTACGCGATAAACAAACGAATAGGCTCATAATAATTTTCCCTGAAAAATTGAAAAACGGTAAGGCTATTATAGCACAGCAAACTAGTGTTTTAGGTAGGTCCAATAAGTTCTCTCTAACATGCTGGTGCGTCGCATACAACACTCCCCACGCACGTTCTGAAGCCGATCTACGCGATAAACAAAGAATAGGCTCATAATAATTTTCCCTGAAAAATTGAAAAACGGTAAGGCTATAGCCCAGCAAACTAGTGTTTTAGGTAGGTCCAATAAGTTCTCTCTAAAGTGCTGGTACGTGGCATACAACACTCCCCACGCACGTTCTGAAGCCGATCTACGCGATAAACAAAGAATAGGCTCATAATAATTTTCCCTGAAAAATTGAAAAACGGTAAGGCTGTAGCCCAGCAAACTATTGTTTTAGGTAGGTCCAATAAGTTGTCTCTAAAGTTCTGGTGCGTCGCATACAACACTCCCCACGCACATTCTGAAGCCGATCTACGCGATAAACAAACGGATAGGCTCATAATAATTTTCCCTGAAAAATTGAAAAACGGTAAGGCTGTAGCCCAGCAAACTATTGTTTTAGGTAGGTCCAATAAGTTGTCTCTAAAGTTCTGGTGCATCGCATACAACACTCCCCACGCACGTTCTGAAGCCGATCTACGCGATAAACAAACGGATAGGCTCATAATAATTTTCCCTGAAAAATTGAAAAACGGTAAGGCTATAGCCCAGCAAACTAGTGTTTTAGGTAGGTCCAATAAGTTGTCTCTTAAGTTCTGGTGCGTCGCATACAACACTCCCCACGCACGTTCTGAAGCCGATCTACGCGATAAACAAACGGATAGGCTCATAATAATTTTCCCTGAAAAATTGAAAAACGGTAAGGCTATAGCCCAGCAAACTAGTGTTTTAGGTAGGTCCAATAAGTTGTCTCTAAAGTTCTGGTGCGTCGCATACAACACTCCCCACGCACGTTCTGAAGCCGATCTACGCGATAAACAAACGGATAGGCTCATAATAATTTTCCCTGAAAAATTGAAAAACGGTAAGGCTATAGCCCAGCAAACTAGTGTTTTAGGTAGGTCCAATAAGTTGTCTCTAAACTTCTGGTGCGTCGCATACAACACTCCCCACGCACGTTCTGAAGCCGATCTACGCGATAAACAAACGAATAGGCTCATAATAATTTTCCCTGAAAAATTGAAAAACGGTAAGGCTATAGCCCAGCAAACTAGTGTTTTTGGAAGGTCCAATAAGTTCTCTCTAAAGTGCTGGTGCGTCGCATACAACACTCCCCACGCACGTTCTGAAGCCGATCTACGCGATAAACAAACGAATAGGCTCATAATAATTTTCCCTGAAAAATTGAAAAACGGTAAGGCTATAGCCCAGCAAACTAGTGTTTTAGGTAGGTCCAATAAGTTGTCTCTAAAGTGCTGGTGCGTCGCATACAACACTCCCCACGCACGTTCTGAAGCCGATCTACGCGATAAACAAAGAATTGGCTCATAATAATCTTCCCTGAAAAATTGAAAAACGGTAAGGCCATAGCCCAGCAAACTAGTGTTTTAGGTAGGTCCAATAAGTTCTCTCTAAAGTGCTGGTGCGTCGCATACAACACTCCCCACGCACGTTCTGAAGCCGATCTACGCGATAAACAAAGAATAGGCTCATAATAATTTTCCCTGAAAAATTGAAAAACCGTAAGGCTATAGCCCAGCAAACTAGTGTTTTAGGTAGGTCCAATAAGTTCTCTCTAAAGTGCTGGTGCGTCGCATACAACACTCCCCACGCACGTTCTGAAGCCGATCTACGCGATAAACAAAGAATAGGCTCATAATAATTTTCCCTGAAAAATTGAAAAACGGTAAGGCTATAGCCCAGCAAACTAGTGTTTTAGGTAGGTCCAATAAGTTCTCTCTAAAGTGCTGGTGCGTCGCATACAACACTCCCCACGCACGTTCTGAAGCCGATCTACGCAATAAACAAAGAAATAGGCTCATAATAATTTTCCCTCAAAAATTGAAAAACGGTAAGGCTATAGCCCAGCAAACTAGTGTTTTAGGTAGGTCCAATAAGTTCTCTCTAAAGTGCTGGTACGTGGCATACAACACTCCCCACGCACGTTCTGAAGCCGATCTACGCGATAAACAAACGAATAGGCTGATAATAATTTTCCCTGAAAAATTGAAAAACGGTAAGGCTGTAGCCCAGCAAACTATTGTTTTAGGTAGGTCCAATAAGTTGTCTCTAAAGTTCTGGTGCGTCGCATACAACACTCCCCACGCACATTCTGAAGCCGATCTACGCGATAAACAAACGGATAGGCTCATAATAATTTTCCCTGAAAAATTGAAAAACGGTAAGGCTGTAGCCCAGCAAACTAGTGTTTTAGGTAGGTCCAATAAGTTGTCTCTAAAGTTCTGGTGCATCGCATACAACACTCCCCACGCACGTTCTGAAGCCGATCTACGCGATAAACAAACGGATAGGCTCATAATAATTTTCCCTGAAAAATTGAAAAACGGTAAGGCTATAGCCCAGCAAACTAGTGTTTTAGGTAGGTCCAATAAGTTGTCTCTTAAGTTCTGGTGCGTCGCATACAACACTCCCCACGCACGTTCTGAAGCCGATCTACGCGATAAACAAACGGATAGGCTCATAATAATTTTCCCTGAAAAATTGAAAAACGGTAAGGCTATAGCCCAGCAAACTAGTGTTTTAGGTAGGTCCAATAAGTTGTCTCTAAAGTTCTGGTGCGTCGCATACAACACTCCCCACGCACGTTCTGAAGCCGATCTACGCGATAAACAAACGGATAGGCTCATAATAATTTTCCCTGAAAAATTGAAAAACGGTAAGGCTATAGCCCAGCAAACTAGTGTTTTAGGTAGGTCCAATAAGTTGTCTCTAAACTTCTGGTGCGTCGCATACAACACTCCCCACGCACGTTCTGAAGCCGATCTACGCGATAAACAAACGAATAGGCTCATAATAATTTTCCCTGAAAAATTGAAAAACGGTAAGGCTATAGCCCAGCAAACTAGTGTTTTAGGTAGGTCCAATAAGTTGTCTCTAAAGTTCTGGTGCGTCGCATACAACACTCCCCACGCACGTTCTGAAGCCGATCTACGCGATAAACAAACGGATAGGCTTATAATAATTTTCCCTGAAAAATTGAAAAACGGTAAGGCTGTAGCCCAGCAAACTATTGTTTTATGTAAATCCAATAAGTTCTCCCTAAAGTGCTGGTGCGTCGCATACAACACTCCCCACGCACGTTCTGAAGCCGATCTACGCGATAAACAAAAAATAGGCTCATAATAATTTTCCCTGAAAAATTGAAAAACGGTAAGGCTATAGCCCAGCAAACTAGTGTTTTAGGTAGGTGCAATAAGTGCTCTCTGAAGTGCTGGTGCGTCGCATACAACACTCCCTACGCACGTTCTGAAGCCGATCTACGCGATAAACAAACGAATAGGCTCATAATAATTTTCCCTGAAAAATTGAAAAACGGTAAGGCTGTAGCCCAGCAAACTATTGTTTTAGGTAAATCCAATAAGTTCTCCCTAAAGTGCTGGTGCGTCGCATACAACACTCCCCACGCACGTTCTGAAGCCGATCTACGCGATAAACAAAAAATAGGCTCATAATAATTTTCCCTGAAAAATTGAAAAACGGTAAGGCTATAGCCCAGCAAACTAGTGTTTTAGGTAGGTCCAATAAGTTCTCTCTAAAGTGCTGGTGCGTCGCATACAACACTCCCCACGCACGTTCTGAAGCCGACCTACGCGATAAACAAACGAATAGGCTGATAATAATTTTCCCTGAAAAACTGAAAAATGGTAAGGCAAACTAGTGTTTTAGTAAGTCCAATAAGTTCTCTCTAAAGTGCTGGTGCGTCGCACACAACACTCCCCACGCACTTTTTGATGCCGAACTACGCGATAAACAAACGAATAGGCTCATAATAATTTTCCCTGAAAAAATGAAAAACGGTAAGGCTATAGCCCAGCAAACTAGAGTTTTGGGTAGGTCCAATAAGTTCTCTCTAAAGTGCTGGTGCGTCGCATACAACACTCCCCACGTACGTTCTGATGCCGATCTATAGCCAACCGAATTCACAACTAATAAACTTAGTTGTGAGTTCAGCGCTGTCCGGTGTGTCCCTGCCTTCTGTTTTCTTCATATTGCGCTGCCCCTTCAAAGTGCGTTTTAGAGATGTGATTGAAACTGACTACGCTGACACTGTAACGGGCCATGGGCTTAGCATTCTTTTTTACCGCTAAATCCAATCTGCACATATTCCTTTATTTATACCACAAGAGGGAGTCAGCATGCGCATTACGACAGGGAGGCATGTATGCGCCAAACCAGCGCGTTGTAGAGACGCGATTGAAACTGGCTACGCTGTCATAACTGGCTATAAGCTTACCGCTTTTTTACAGCGAATACTAAACTGTGCTTATCCATTCATTTATAGCGCAAGAGGGAGCCATCACGTGCCTTACTACTGGGAGGCATGTATGCGTCGATTCCGCGCGTTCTATAGAAGCGAGTTGAAGTGGCTACGCTGACATTGTAACCGACTAAACGCTTACCGCTTTTTTACAGCGAAAGTCAATCTTCGTATACTCATTTAATTATCGCGTAAGGGGTTGTCAGCACGTGTATTAGTACAAGGAGGCATCTATTCACTGAACCGGCGAGTTTTTGTAGGAGCGATTGGAACTGGCTACGCTGACATTGTAACTGGCTATAAGCTTACCATTTCTTTACAACGAAGGCCAATCTGTGCATATCCATTGATTTATCCCGGAAGAACGGATATGCGCAAGCACGCTTGCGCCGAAGCAGTTTGTTTGATAAAATTGAGCTGGCTACACTGATATTGTAACGGGCTTTAGGCTTGCTGTTTTTAACAGGGAAAGCCAATGTGCGCATGTCCATTTATTCATCGCGTAAGTGGGTGTCGGCACGTACATTAGTACAAGGAAGCATGTATGCGCCGAAGCAGCACGTTTCAGAGAAGTTGTTAGACTAGGCTACGTTGATATTCCAACTGGTTATAGGCCTGCCTTGAATAAAAGGAAAAACGGACATCCACCCGTTCGTAGCAATTGCTACAAAGGAAACCTATACGGGTTCCTCGAAAGAAAAGCCTCAGGGTTGAAGAAAAATTCGTCCTGGTGCGGGACTCGAACTCGGGACCACCGCCTTTCCGGGGCAGCCGCTCTACCATCTGAGCTAACCAGGCGGCTTGCAGATGGCAGGGCGAAATCAAATTTGTCGACAACACGAAGCAAAGGCAAGAGTTTGACGTAGTAGTTCTGCGGAAACCCGCAAGGTGGAGAGAAGCAATGAATAAAGGGAAAACGGACATCCACCCGTTCGTAGCAATTGCTACAAAGGAAACCCATACGGGTTCCTCGAAAGAAAAGCCTCAGAGTTGACGAAAAATTCGTCCTGGTCTGGGACTCGAACCCGGGACCACCGCATTCCCGGGGCAGCCGCTCTACCATCTGAGCTAACCAGGCGGCTAGCAGATGGCAGGGCGAAGTCGAACTTGTCGACAACACGAAGCAAAGGCAAGAGTTTGACATAGTAGTTCGGGTTCCTCTTTCGAGGAACTCGTATGGGTTTCCTTTGTAGCAATTGCTATGAATGAGTGGATGTCCGTTTTTCCCTTTATTCATTGCTTCTCTCCACCTTGCGGTTTTCCGCAGAACTACTACGTCAGGCCTCCCTTATTTTGTTGCAGCGAAATGTGCGCATGTCTACTTATCGGTTAAAAAGGTGTCAGCACGTGCACTAGTAAATGGAGGCAAGTATGTGTCGAACCAGTGCCTTCCAGAGCAGTGATTGGAACTACGTTGATGTTCTAAGGGAAAATAAGATTTTTTTTTCGCCAGTGCCAATCTGCGCACATCCATGTATTCATGGCGTAAATTTGCGTCAGCACGTGCATTAGTAGAACGAATTCTGTATCTACGCCGAACCCGCGCTTTTCAGAAAAGTGATTCATCCTGGCTGTGCTGAAATTTTAACAGGCAATAAGGTTATTTCTTTTTGTTTGGGAAAGCCAGCCTTCGCATTTTCATTCATCGCATAAATTGGTGTCAGCACGTGAATTAGTAGTGGGAGAGATGCACGTGCCGAACCAGCTATTTTAGAGAAGTCATTGGGCTTCCTTGTGCAGACGTTGTAATGGGCTATAGGCTTACGTTATTTTACCGTCAAAGCCAATCTTCGCATATTGATTTATTCCTGGCGTAAATTGGCGTCAGCACGTGCTTTAGCACAAGGAGAGATGTTTGCACCCAACCAGAGCTTGCAGAGAGGTGATTGGACCTGGATGCACTGACATCGCAATGGGCAACAGACTTAGCTTTTTTCGTGGCAAAGCTACTATGCGCGTATCCATTTATTCTGGCGTAAATTGGCGTCAGCGCGTGCTTTAGCACGTGGACGCATGTTTGCACTGAACCAGAGCTTTGCGGAGAAGTGATTGGATCTGCCTGCACCGACATTGCAACGGGCTGTAGGCTTACCTTTTTCCCCAGCAAAGCCAATATGCACGTATCCATTTATTGATCGTGTAAATTGGCATCAGCACGTGCTTTAGCACGTGGAGGAATGTATGCGCCGAACAGAGCTTTGCAGAGAAGTGATTGGACCTGGCTGCACTCAAATTGCAACTTACCTCTTTTTCCCAGTGAAGCCAATGCGTGCGTATCCATTTATTCCTCGCGTAAATTGGCATCACCGCGTGCTTTCGTACGTGGAGGTATGTTTGCTCCAAGCCAGAGCGTTGCAGAGAAGTGATGGGACCTGGCTGCACTGAAATTGCAACTTACCTCTTTTTCCCAGCGAAGCCAATGTGTGCGTATCCATTTATTCCTCGCGTAAATTGGCATCACCGCGTACTTTCGTACGTGGAGGTATGTTTGCTCCGAACCAGAGCTTTGCAGAGAAGTGATTGGACCTGGCTGCATTGAAATTGCAACTTACCTCTTTTTCCCAGCGAAGCCAATGTGTGCGTATCCATTTATTCCTCGCGTAAATTGGCATCACCGCGTACTTTCGTACGTGGAGGTATGTTTGCTCCGAACCAGAGCTTTGCAGAGAAGTGATTGGACCTGGCTGCATTGAAATTGCAACTTACCTCTTTTTCCCAGCGAAGCCAATGTGTGCGTATCCATTTATTCCTCGCGTAAATTGGCATCACCGCGTACTTTCGTACGTGGAGGTATGTTTGCTCCGAACCAGAGCTTTGCAGAGAAGTGATTGGACCTGGCTGCACTGAAATTGCAACTTACCTCTTTTTCCCAGCGAAGCTAATGTGTGCGTATCCATTTATTCCTCGCGTAAATTGGCATCACCGCGTACTTTCGTACGTGGAGGTATGTTTGCTCCGAACCAGAGCTTTGCAGAGAAGTGATTGGACCTGGCTGCATTGAAATTGCAACTTACCTCTTTTTCCCAGCGAAGCCAATGTGTGCGTATCCATTTATTCCTCGCGTAAATTGGCATCACCGCGTACTTTCGTACGTGGAGGTACGTTTGCTCCGAGCCAGAGCTTTGCAGAGAAGTGATTGGACCTGGCTGCACTGAAATTGCAACTTACCTCTTTTTCCCAGCGAAGCCAATGTGTGCGTATCCATTTATTCCTCGCGTAAATTGGCATCACCGCGTACTTTCGTACGTGGAGGTATGTTTGCTCCGAGCCAGAGCTTTGCAGAGAAGTGATTGGACCCGGCTGCACTTACATTGCAACGACTTACCCATTTTCCTCGGCAAAGCCAATAGGCGCCTGTCCATTCATTTCTGGCGTAAATTGGCGTTAGCGCGTGGTTTAGTACGTGGACGCCAATTAGATGGACGTATCATGGTGTGCAGTAGTACGTTGACGTATGTTTGCACCGAACCAGAGCTTTGCAGAGAAGTGATTGGACATGGCTGCATGGACATTGTAACGGACTACAGGCGTACCTTTTTTTGGCGGCAAAACCTATACCTGTGTATCCATTTATTCATCGCGTAAATTGGCGTCAGCATGTGCTTTAATACGTGTAGGTTTTTTTGCGCCGAACCAGAGCTTTGCAGAGAAGTGATTAAACCTGGCTGCACGGACATTGTAACGGACTACAGGCGTACCTTTTTTTCGCATCAAAGCCTATATCTGCGTATCCATTTATTCATCGCGTAAGTTGGCATCAGCATGTGCTTTAGTACGTGCAGGGGTGTTTGCGCCGAACCAGAGCTTTGCAGAGAAGTGATTCGACCTGTCTTTGCTAACACTTCAACGAATGTAGGCTTTCCTTTTTTTCTTTCTTTTTGTGCGAAAGTCAATCTGCGCATATACAATTATTAATGGCGTAAATTGGCGTCAGCGCATGCATAAGTAGGGGGAGTTCGTATGCGCAGGACCGGCCCTTTTCATTGAAGTGATCGGACTTGGCTTCGCTGACATTGTAACGCTCTATAGGTTTGACTTCACCGATAGGTTTACCTTTACCTATAGGTACACGCACATGTGCGTTTATTCATCGCTTGAATAGACACCGGCACGTTTAATAATCCTTAAGCATTCTTTGGCGATTATCACAGCCAAATCTGTCCATAACGCAAAAGGTGTCCCACCCTTTATGGGCAAAGTAAGTGCATAATTGGCGAAGTTTAGACATTTTACCCTTGTAATAGTGTAAATGTAGATGATTAGTAGCTTTATAATTAATTAGGAAGGAAGAGAAAATGAAAATAAACAAAATATAAAAGCGATAGTCGTTCTCGTCATGCCTTTATGAATCCTTATTTCCTCGCATTACTGGTCTGCGTGCAAAGAGGTCTGCTTTGGGATCGCGGAGTATAACAATGATAGAATAACTGATTGATAGATATGATAATAGTGTAATAGTAAATGATTGGTAGCCTTAAAAAAGAAGAAAAATGGTTACGTCGCCGTTGCCACGTCAAGGCTGTATATAAAAAAAAGGGATAGTAAAAAAAGCTGTGTTGTGATAAAAACAAACATTCGTCGTGACTGTGTTTCGGCTGAGTTGATGCGATATATATACAAAGTAAACACATGATTCGTCAAGTTAACACATGTAATCGTTATAATAGTGTAATAGTAGATGATTGGCGACGATAGGTAGACATGCATCAGTTAGATAAATCATTAAGCGAAAGCGAAGTAGCGCCTGAGCCAAAGAATGCCTGCGCATTAGTAGACAATTCTCACAATTTCTGTAGTATTTTTAGCATGGGGACATATTTATTCGCTGAACCAGCGTTTTTCAGAGGAAATAGTAGACCTGGCTAGGCCAACATTGTAACAGGTTATAGGCTTACCTTTTTTTCCGGGGAGGAAAATCAGCGGATATCCAGTTATTCATCTCGTGAATCTGCTTCACCAAGTACGTTAGCAATGGTGGTAATGTAAGCATCGAGCCATCGCTTTCCAGAGAATTGAGCGTACACGGCGCCCACGACATTTGACGTCGACGATATTCGCGGAGCGTCGAAAACGTCACAGAAAGCCCGAGCAGCCACCAAACGCGTCATGTTGATTACCATTTCGCGAGATGCTGCCAACGAAGATGAGCATTCCTGCATACTTTAAAGCAATTTAAAATAGATTATAGGCAACGTTCAGCATTGATACTCCGTAAGATGTACCTACGTTGACAGCAGAAACGAACAACGAGAATAACTCGAGCTTAAAATCTTCGTGTGAGCCGTCCTTTAAACGCGCAAGAACATTCCTTATATCCTATTCATCACACTGTCTTGTAAGAAACAAACATGTATGACGCGCGCCCTCGACTGTGCTTGAGTTATTTTCTTTCAGGACAAAATGTAGTAATGGTATCTGTGAAAAAATACGGAAATTTCTATTCCTGCCTGTGCACTTGGGGCGTGCATGCGTGCAGCTTTCCTGTGCTTTTGTGCAGCGCGCGCGTGCATTTTTGGCAGCACAGGATAGAAATCGGTGTTTAATTTCTGGCACTATGTGTTATGAATGCCTACCTCATGAGCAAAAGTAGACGCTTCTAAAATTTTGCGCAAAGGAAACGTAACTTTACGTAGCGCCATGTTTTAACTTCGATTGATGTCACAGCTGGAGGTGCGGCTGTTTGTTTTGCTTTTACAGCGTAGCTATATACCTCTACCGTCCAAGGAAATTTCTGTGTCATTGTTGGCGTGGTAAGCAAAAAACTTCCCATACGTAGGCCAATCCCGGAGATAGTGCAATGTCAGGCCGACCCGCGGCGGAGGTGAAGCAGGCGTTAAGTACTCCCCATACGTGGGCCGATCCCGAAGATAGTGCAATGCTGGACTGCCCGCGGCGGAGGTGCAATTCGCCATTGAGGTACCCACATACACAGCTTTCCCTAGTCATCTTTCTTCACAGAGTGGAAGGGCAATGAGTTCTTTTTTTTTTTTTTTTAGTTGTCGAACATGGAGCTAGGCGCTCAGAATTTCGAAAGACCTGGTTTGTCAACAGAAAAAACAGTATATTTGTCTATTACACGCACCCTTTCCACCGGCGCAGATGCGCAGTTCCAGCATTGACTCTAGTGATATTCATATTTGCTCTCACTCGCACTAAACGCGAGCACCAAACACTGAGGAAGAAAAAATAACTACGAGGGAGTGTCACATGAGGATCTTGAAGCGTAGCAAAAAAAAAAATAATTAATGGAGAGGCTCTTGGGAAAATAGGCACTCATCATGTGATGCGCACGCAGAACATTTCTATCCGCTGAATGCGCGGACTGAACGCGTGTGAGTAGACAGTAGAGCGCGTGACTACCGTAAATCGTAATGAGGGTGACACTAAGAGCGACCGCGAAGCAAACAGTGTGTTGAAAAGGCCTGGAAACCTTGGAGGACCTACGCTAGAAGAGCCATCGTGCAGATAGGCCCCATAGAATAAGTGGTGGCGGGGCGACGACAGAGGTGGCTGGCTTGTCGAAGCTATCTGCTTGGCCTCATGCTCCTTTCTAGTTTTATTGCCCTCCTCTCAGGAGCCAAATTGTCCACGTTCAATCGAATTACGGTTCAGGAGAGCACTGCTGAAATTTCAGCTCACTTTGTTGTTCTTCAAGGTGGCACTGGTCACTGAGCATTTCGAAAGCCAAGTCGCTCCGCAAAAGCAACAAGAATATCACTCAAGATAGAAATCGCAAGTGTAAAGGCGCAGGATGATCAGAAAACCAGAAGTGCCGTCATGTCAGTGATCAGAGGTGCTGAAAGCCCGCCATCACCGCTCCCACATGAGAGCTTGAGGATACAGTATGAGTCAGGCGCTGAGTGAGCATGGTAACTGAGCCGACCAAACCTACCAAACATCGTGCAACAATGATGGCTGCGCATTCCCGTGTTTTTACGATTGCGTTTCTTAGACTTGTGTAACGTTTCTTCTTTTTCCTGCTGTTTTTGCTAGTGTACATTGAAATGTATCACTCAATCTTCATAATATTAAACTGTAGTTACCGTTTCCAGGATTGATATCAGTGTTCTTTTTCTTTTGTGCTCTTGTTTATGCGCATTTGGAAATGTCTAATATTTATCTCGTTGCGCCTGATTTATACATGAATAACATTCTGAATGTGTCGCTAAACTAGCTTTATACCTTGGTGTTTACCTTTTATCCAATTCAAATCCTTTTTCTCTCTTTCTTTTTCTTTTTTCTTTTGTTCAGGTGTTTCTACACTTAACATAATAATTTTGTATTACCCCCTCCCCCTCCCCGCACTTAATGACCTCAAGGTCCTTTTGAGTACCTAAATAAATAAATAAATAAATAAACAAATAAATAAACAAATAAATAAATAAATAAATAAATAAATACATTCTAAAAGAAAATCTTCTTAAATATGGCCTCGGAAGCACGCGATTCGCCTACATCATCGTCCTTTTCACTGCACTCCGTGGCGTTGTGCTAGTGGGTTTAAACTAGCTGGTGGGCACATTCATCGATGGATCTTTATACTACGATTATGCTGTAATTATGGCATCTGTGCCTTCAAGGCACTTCAAAATTACTACTTACCCGGTAGAAACGGGTACGCTTGGGGCGTCGACGTCGACTTGCCCTCGGGCCTGGTCTTCCGAGTCGAGCTGGCACTGGTTCAGCTTGCCCCGCCAAAGGCCTCGTTCGTCGGCCCCCTTCCAGGTATCTCAGTCAGCATGACCTACGTCTAGAGCGCCATCATGCCCACCTCCGACGTCGCCTGAAACCTGCTCGGACTGCAACCCGCGCGCCTGACGCGACCGCCCCGCGGCTCCTACGACCGTCGGCGTGAACCAGCAGTTTGCCGGGCACGATGTCGTACGGGACAATCGGTGCGTCGGTGGCACTGGTAGCGTTGCATGCAGACATGGTGCCCCGCGAACTGAAGCAACTCGTGAACAGTCCGTGTGTCACCTCTGTGCTCGTGATAGACCATGGCCAGTGGACGCATTTGCTCCTACCTGCACTGCACTCAGCGGACACTCTCCACCTGGCCTACACTGTGCTATCGTTGCTCGGCCTCGGCTACTACCTAGAGCACAGGATGGGCAACGTCCGCTTCCTAGGTGCTGTCTTGGGCCTCACGGTTATCATTAACCTTGCTTTCTGCCTGATGACGTATTACATCTTGCCAAACTTCGAGGAGGTTGCCGGTGTGCGCGCCTTTGAAATACCTTATAAGTGCTTCATAGGCTTGACGGCGACGCTGATTGCCATGAAGGGCCTTTACATGGTTCATTACCCTGCGGGCGAGTACTTGTTTTTGTTCAAATTGGTTCCAGTCCCCAAACTATTAGGCGCCGCTTTTGAAGTTGTTATACTTCATTTTGCATTGCCACATGTGTGGATAGTGGGCAACGTAATAGGCTTTTGCGTTGGGCTCTTGATAATATTATCAGAATTTGATTAGTAACTGCTGTGTTCTTGTTTCGTCGTCTTCTTTCTTCTGCTCCTATCAACGCAAACAGGAATTTATGATGTTTTAGCTATCTACTTGCCCTATAAAGTGCAAATGAAACACGAACAAGTAAGAGCTTTCTATGATAGACACTATAATTTCTTGTCCCACAACTTCTTGTGACGTCGGTGGGATTTTGGTTTGACATCTTGTTCGAGGCCTATACCATCTCAATGCAGGATATGTAGCGGCACCAAGTCACATGCTTGAGATTTTCATTAATTTAGGGGCTTGATCAACACTGCACTATTTGTGCTTCAATTAACGAAATTGGCCAACATTTCCCACTTTTGGCTGACAGAGGAAATTTTTTATGCTTGTGGGACAGAGTGAACAATGTATTACATTTTGCGAATGTTTAATCTGTGATATTTATTTTCATTTACATTGGTAAACATATCATTAGTGAGCACAACCATAGAGCGTACCTTTATTTATCTAATTATTTGCTGCAACTTGCTTGTCAAACTGGCACTTTTCATTTGCATTTCTGTCATTACTTGCAGCCATATTCGGCCCTATAGATTGGAGAGGCCCTGATATCGAGCATGAAGCCTAGCAACATGAAGCCAAGAGAATAATTTATTATCTCCAAAGAAGTTAGTTAGTAGCAAGGAGAATATCATATGAAGGGAGTGCCAATTTCATTCATTGCGAAGTTGGTTGTAACGAAGGCAGCCTTGTTGCATGCGTGACTTTACTGTTTTCAACTGGTCGCTTCTCACGTCAAAATAATGAATGCTGCCTAAATTTAGGGTGGCTGCTATGTAACATCACAAAGTCACTAGAATGTTTTGGTCTGTTATCTTACATATTACATTTTTTTTGCGGAACACGGGAGGCTAAAGTCCCTTCTACATGCTTCCACCAACCCGGCGCCGCGTGAATAGAGGGATGGATGAAGGAGACGACAGCATCTCCAACGCTAGCAGCAACATCTGGTGATCCTTCCTTCCACCACAAATTTTCATAGATGACCTGCGATATCAGGCAGTGTGCGATGCACGCGCCGTCCAATCTTGGAGGCCGTGCTTCAGAAGCGTTTTTTTTTTTTTTTTGTCTTTCATACGTTTCTCATCAAAAGAAAGAGGGAATAAAAGCCATTGTGCATTCATGACTGCGCTGTTGCCAATGCCTTTATACCAGCGGATAAATAGCACACATCCCGTCATTTGTTCACTTACGCTGAACCATACGTTATTCGATGGTACCACAACGGCAGCGTCTGTGTTTCCACCAATTTTTCAGCGAACAGTAATGCCTGTAGAGACAGACTAAAACTCTCTTGTAGCTCTGTAGCACCTTTCAGTAAACCCTCCCTTGCGTTCCCCCCTTTCTTTATATCCATCTCTCAGTAACCTGCTTCTTGCAGTGCAACCCGTTGGTATCTTTGACAAAACAAAGAGCTTTGTTTATAGATATTGAATACGTATAATTAATCCAGAATTTACAAACAGAACTTGAATGCAACAAAATGCAAGGTGCTTCTAAACGCTCATACTGCCATTGTGGCTGCGCACAGGCGCTGCTATAGGTATGAAAGTGATGTCAGTTTCAAAAAAGTAGCCACCTGCTGTTCAATTCTACATGCTAGCTTACTGAGGATATTTGAATTGTCGAAAAAGTGCCATCATTTATTTGTTTAGGCTGGCATAAATAAGCTGATGATTGTGAATTGGAAACGCTATCAGTTTTGATGAATTTACTAGCTGCCTTTGACACATCTCTGAAAGGAGGACACTGATTTTTGAAATTGGTCGTTTGGGCGCAGTGGCTTTACTGTTTTGCCCATGATGCTTATTGTTAGGTCACGGGTTGCTTTTCTTTCCACGCTAGCTGTGTTCTAACTGAAATGAAGTGCAAACTTTAACTAGAGTTCTTAACCAGAGTTCTCCATTAGGCAACTCTTGTATCTCACATGAAGTTTCTGGGTGTAAAACACCGTCACCAATATTGTTCTGTAAATTAATATAATCTCACAGCAAATCCACTTATTAAGCACTCCACTGGACAACAAGCTTATCTCATATTAATGCATTTGTCGTGCTTATGCACAGCAAACCAGTAATTTTTCCAAAGCCGGCATAGCCTTTCGTGTGAATTCAGCTAGCGCTATGAACTGGATTGGCAAGAACTGCTGTTAGTTGCCTCAACTATATTACTTCAATGCTAATCGCATTAACATCGACATTAATCGTGAGATGGGCGCTGCTGGAAGTTCCTTAAATGCTATAACCGCCCTACTATAAAGTCTTCTGGCGATGCTGAGTGACTTATGAATAACAAAACAATAAAGAAAGAACAGATTCCGAGGACCAGAACGTGTCACCGGAATCGCACAGGACCCCGGACTGTGGTCTGGCCCTGCGGCGGACCATGGCCCATCTCTTCTGGGAGTGACAGCGTCACACTCGGCACCGTGATCATTACCACAGGGTGAGGCAAATGTCATACTGCGAGGCATGGGTTTGGCTGGATCGCCGGATCAGCGGATCGACTCCAACAGGGTCATCTCGCACTCGCTCTTGGCTTTCGCCGAAGATGTGCACAACTAGACGTCTCTGGATAGGCCCAGAGCTTCCTAAAGTGCACCGCCTGATTGGGCGACCCAGCCTAACTGACCGAACCAGCAGCACACAGCAGGAGCAATAACCCCGCCAAAAGCAAGGAGGGTAGGCAAAGGAAGCTTTTCTTTAAAACTGGGTTCTCGGCGAATGTTCTCACCCGAACTGGCAATGTGAACTCGCTGCCTCTAATACCCGCCCACTAACAGCGACTGCCACTTTGGCACCGCTTGTGTCACGTCCAAAAGCGCGGGGCCAGAGTTGAGTCATTTGCTGTAAAGCCACGCAACGAGGATTCTACTCGTTGACGGCGAGTGACGTGTAGTCAGGGTAGCGGAATATTTATACATATACCCTCTGCGCGCACGGCGTGGTGTACGGTCAGAGGCGTCGTGTATGCCCTGTAAAGCGAGGCATATGAAAGGCGGTGTGCACCAAGTGCACGCTTGGGATACGCGGCTGGTGTGCTGTGCGAAATGCAAGAAGTTTAGGTGCGAGTCTCTGGGTGTCCCCCGCGGACGACAGACGGTGCACGACGCTAGCAGAGAGTTGCGACGGGTGCGAAGCAGTGCGTCCGTACGCGGTGGTTTTCGTATTTTAACTTTAGGCAACGTGTCGCGTGCGCTGCTGCTGACTCGCGTCCCCATCTTCCTTTGTTTGTTGCTTTCTGCAGGAGACACCACGAGCTCACTATGGGAGCACGGACATTCCATAATTTTCTTACTCATTCGGCCGGTCATTTATATTATTGCTTGCTTCCTAAATATCCTCTCATTTCCGCCTTAATCCGATTTACGAGTGCCGTTCTCTCTGCCTTTTGTGTTTTGCGGGAAAGTGGAAAGCTCGAACAGAAAGTTTAAATCTAGCGCGGTCGTGCGGAGGCCAGAACCATCTGTCGAAGGTTGTTCGAGGCACAAAATATAAAAGGTGCGGCAGTAGCGACAGAGAGAGCTAGATGTCGTCTTTGTAGCGTGCTTGAAACGCTAGTGAACACTCCTTTATTCACTGTACATATGCCGTTTTGCTCGGGGATGTTCTATATAGAGGTTTGTAGAAAATGTTTGATGTAAATTCGCACAGCATCCCATATCTTGTTGTTACCGTTCCATGACGTACATTTCATGTTCTCACTGATAAGACTGCATATGTCATGGAAAAGTCGTATGCAAGACCGCAAGCAGAAAGAATAGTTTCATCAAGGGTACATTTCAGTCAGACGATTATGCACCCGAAGAACATTTACAATCAAAAGGAGTGTCCGCCCGAATGGTGTACACTTTTTAGTAGGTGTTTAGCTTCTCATTTTAGTTTATAATGTGATGAATGTTGTTGCCTTGTATGACACTAATTTTCTTTTTATGTGTTGCTCGTTGCACTGTCATTGCATGTTATGACCATCTGGTGTTCACAATATTTTAAATAGTTTCTCTATGTACAGCAGTTTATTCATTGTAATAAACCCCGTGCAAAATGTAAAAAAGAATACATTCGTAATATATATACAGATCCAATCATTCAATTAGAAGATATCTCTGTTAAATCTTTCGTTAAGCGATTACTTAAATTCTGTACAACTGTTCTGCACAGCGTTTTCCAGCATGCGACTACATGCCTGCCGGGCAAGACTCCAAGAAGAGGCTTTGTAGCACGCGAACGACGCGACCGCTGATTACGTTGTCTCCAAGGTCTGCCCACTTTACTAGTGCGCTATCTCAACAATCTGCCCACTTTAGAGACTGATACAGGGACCCCGGGAAAGAGGGCATTGAAAGCTTTACTTTAAGAAAGAAAGTATGCGCTTGAAGACCTATATTTGCTGCAGTAAGTATAGTTGGGTACCCTCTTGCTTCACTTGGAAATATGTTAAAGAACACAGACGGCCACCCGTATACATATATAAGGGTATAGACTTGAATTCAAGTTCCCTGGCGCAGCAGCCCCGGTCAACATCCGGCCTCCCGCCAAGCGTTCCGGAAAATTCTTTCAATTTTAAGCACGCTCAAATTTCCTTGTGCCGTAGACGTCATTGCAAAGGAATGCAGCACGTGAGCTGCCCGCTGAGTTGCGCGTTATCAGGAAAGGAATTCGTCAACTACCAGCTTGGCTCCAGCCCACATATATCATTTACGAATATTATTTCGCAACAAATAATATTCAGGGCTGATGTAATTATTCTTGTGCTTGGGTGATGCACAGTGGCATGATGCCAAGCGATCGTGCAGACAAAAAAAAAAAAGCACCTGCTTTGTAGCTTTCTTTTGACAGGTAATTTTTCAGACGGTTACGAGTGTATGCTGTAAAGCCAGTCCACAATAATTGAGTGGCCATCTTTAACTTTCTACCATATCTCAGTCCACTTGTTTCCTTGTGTCAGTTCTTGTTAGAACGCTGCCTCTTGGCTACGTTTCACTTCCCCTGGCTTGTTTTGTTTTTAATTCAGTACAAAATGTAATTCTGTACAGCGTTATGCCATGTTTTCAGTTTACTAGTTTTCTTGCATTAATACATGTTAACAATTCTACCTCTTTCCTGTATTTGCATTAACCTGAATTTTTTTTTTACATTTATTTGTTCAGAACGCAATTCTGTGTATCATGATATAATGTTTCAGTTCTTTTGCTGTCATGTGTAATTATTTGTAGACAACTTTACAACTTTGCTGCATTTGCTCTAACCTAACTTGTTTTCATCTTTCTAATTAGAACAGGAGGTCCCGCTACAGCCTTGAGCTTTGGGACCTCCTCCTGTATATCTTGTTACAGTGCTTTTATTTTCGTGAGTGAATAAATAAAATTCTTCTTCTTCTTCAGCCTATAGTTAAGCACATTCGGCTTCTCTTTAGGCACTATTTCCAGAGCGTCATCGCTCAAAACAGCTCTTGAGATGTTATCACTGACACTGCAAGTCACTGTATTATTCTGAATCCTGTTCAAGTCTAAGCATTTGACGAACGCAAGATTTCGAAGAAAACATGGCTTAAAACAAGCGACTACTGCGGTGCTACTGCACGTCGCTAGCGAATACCGGTAAACATGGAACATGGAATATTGCCTATAGAAACCTATGATTCAAGTTCAGTCAGTTTGCTTACATTTGGAACCCTGACGATGGTCTTGAAAAGGCTTCATGGCTTTGTCGAAGTGTATTAAATGTTCACCAGACCACACGGCACGGCAATAATGGATCGATCACATTTTATATCTTGTACTATCTATAGCTCAAGCAGTTGACGTAAAGATACAGAGAGGTTTATCTATAAATTCAGATCAGTCACTCATTACAGAGTGGAAGCTCAGCTATTCAGTGATGTATGTTCATTGGCACAACAAAATAAAGACCCGCATTACGCAAAGCACTGCCGATCACTCCTGTTTACAGGGTGTACCACTGAAGGACTATTCGTTGTTCGAGTTCTTGGTGAATCTCGAACTGATTAACAGCAAAAAAGCAAAAAGAAATAGGAAAGAGAACTGTTGTCCTTCTAGAACACTTTGTAATCCAGTGGTCCTTGTCTGCAACTTTCATGTTCGGCAAGCTGGCAATTAGCATCAAGTTTTCTATTTCGGCTCATACTGTCACGTCTCAACACGGCCCAAGGCGTTAATGAGACGTTTGCCATGAGGCTAACTGTCGTCGGCTGCGATGTCCGTATGAGAAAAATCATCCTGAACCACGCATCCCGATCACCGCAGGCCCTCCGCGTGGTGCATAGGCGTTACTGAACTAATGGAATTTCTCAAAGTAAAGTGCGTCAGAAAATTCGTAAAGCGCGACTTACGCACAACCTATAGACATGATAGCGTCGGATTGCAATTTGAATATACGAGAAAACATAATTCTGTTGCGCGGAAACTCAATCACGAAGCCCTTTTCCAGCTGCCTTTGAAAACTATCTTAGTATATAGGAGCGGCGCGCTCGCTCTGTTCCTTGCGACGCCATTTAGATGGTGTTGCAATGGTATTGCAAGGGGAAAAAAGAACCAGAAAGCTGGCATTCCTGGATAGCGTTTGCCACCAGCATTCCTAGGCAAATATTACGGTTACAAAAGCTGCAGTTACCGGGAAGCGTGTGAAGCAATCGGGAATCTTTTAATGCTTTCACGTTCCACTCTTAAAGGCGAAGCTTGAGCGCCGTCCAAATTTTTCCTGATGGCACACTGGAACACTTGTTTAGAGAGAAAGAAAACCGCAGACGCGCCACACGAGCATTTACGCCTGCTTGTGGTTCAAACCTCCATGGTGGGCTCACTCGCCAAGAGTAGATGGCGTTGCAGAGGCCGTGGGTCGCGCTTGTACTCAGGCCGTCTGTGGCTGCCTTCTGGCCGCAACAACGAAGCTGTCCATATGGTTCTTCCTGGCTGTTTTGTGACGCCATTATTCCATATGTGAATGTAACGTACCTGCTGTGAAACAATCCCAGACTTCATGAAGCCCGTCTTCGCCACTTTCACGCGTCAGGCCATCGCCCTGGATACCCTCAAAATAATAGAATGCTGGATACATGACTGCTACTACCGTTCGCTAAGGGACTACCTGCACGAAGCAAACGTCTTGCGTATCCATAACCACCCATTTATTATGCCTCTAGGCAAACTTCTGAAAAACAGAAATGTAATCGAGAGACGCTTCTGTTGCCAAACGTCACTGACTAGCGATAGCGCAACGATTAAGGCTCGTACAGGGCTTTACCCGCAAACGCACATCTGACTAACGAGGGCAGCGTGACTAACATTTTCCAACTTGTAGAATGGATGATCCCTTCCGAAATTTCGAACTTATAAGTAGCGCACGAAATATTTGAGCAAAAAGAAGTCTGCGCAAACAGAACCCTCGATACTTTTTATACTGTTTAAGCGCACAATTTGCGCAGAACACTTCGCTTTGTTATACAGAACCCTCAACATTGAAATAGAATCTTATTTGCTCGGTTCTCTTAATATTCCGGCTGTGCTGTGTTAGTTGCGCAGCTGATTCATTCGTAAGTTCCGCATAACGCAAGAACGCGAACACACATGAGAATAATGTTCCGTTTACTCTTAACAGACATTGGTATACCACGAAATGTAAGTCACGTAGTTCCTTCAGCCGAAGGTTTATGAACTGCAAGAGGAAAAGCATCGCAGCGGCTTCTTTTGGGCGCATGGTTATAGTAGGCGTCTTTCATCTGCTGCAGTGGCTGACGCAGTAACACTTTGGATTAGGCGCCACTGTCAACTACTGTTTGCTTCCATGTTCAAACTGCTGTCAACATAAGGGCGAACAACTATTCCTTTCTTGCTGTGGTTAGCCTGTATGGACAGTGTCCGGCCACCTATGTGCCTGGGCGCGTTCAACGCCGGCGAGATACAGCCATTTGGGTGAGTCAATGCGCGCAGCGACACGGTCCGTTTCACAACGTTTGCGCAGCCTCCAGGAGCCGGTAGTGGCGCGTGTCGTTCTCCAGGCAGCTGTACTCCATAGCCACGTTGGTCTCACCGAGAAAGACGTACCCTTCCTGGACGTGTTTGGCGAGCAGTTGGCGCTTCCGCGCAATGCGGACCATCTGCGCCACCTTCCAGGCGATCAGGAGGACGCAGCATGCCGCCGCCGAGCCGGCAAGCAGGAGCAGCACGTGCCATGTGTCGAAGAGCCACCTACATGAGTGGAACAGAAGGATTTCTATATTTATAAGCTTTGCACGCACAAACTCAATGGAACCGGATAGCGCGAATGAGATGGTCTGATAAGGCCGCGTTTATACTAGTTATGCGAGCTCGCTTTTGGCAGGCCAAAATCACAATGGCAGCCAGAGTGGTGAGACTACAGAGCGTGTGGGTTGAGCATGTGCCCGTCAGCGAATAATGACGCACGCGCTCGAAGGTACGTGTTAATTGCCGAGTAACCATGCCCTATTGTACTAACTCATTACAAAATGTCGAGCGCCTCGTTTCTCCTTATTCATCTTGCAAATATCATAGTGATGGACTCGAATTAGGCTGCCTTGTTGCGTGAGCTCGAAACACGACAGCGGTTATCAAGAAGATGGGGATAAAGTGATAAAAAGAGATCCAGGATTCTTGATCACTTGATGTCGTGGCGTGGCGTAGGAGGGTTCATTGCTTAGTGACCTGCACCAATGTCGACGCCAGTGGTTGAAAGGATATTTCCCATCTGCAGTCATTGTCGAGAGTGGCATTGTCTAGCCCACCCATGGCTAGATCTAGTACAAATACTAGATCTAGATGAGAAGTATCAAAGAAAGTCCACCGTAGGACAGTCGCTGCGGTACCTCATTGTTCCCGTATCGCACACGATGTGCTGGTAATGTGGTGTCGACTCCCACCGGTGGCGGGTTGTCTTTTCTCACATTTCCATTTCCCTTTTCATCATTATTTCTACATATCAAAAAAAAAAAAAAGACAGGCAATTATCCTACCCTTACAATCAATGTCTCTTGGCGTCATGTGTTTGTAACTAACAAAAATTGAGTTCCTTTGTTCCCCGAATTCCTGCTCATATCAAATGAAGAGAAATTATGCGTTTAAATTTGTGGGGGAGCCATATCTCCTACACATTCTGGTGTTCAGCATGCGTTATATTTTCTGCTCACCCTCCTCTGATCAGTTTTCTTCCGTTGCAGCCCATTCTTGGTGCAGGGCAGTTCGGTTCCTTCCCTGTTTCTTTAGATTTGTTTGGCTACCTCGGCCACTTTAGTTGGCCGGACGATCTTGCACAATAAACAGTTGCACATACCCCGTGACCCAAGTCGTCTATTAGTATGGGCCTCTACGTATCTTCAGGCTACTGTCGTGCCTACAGTGTGGCCACTGGTGGCTACATTACGCCAAATAGGATACTTTCTCGTGGTGTTTAACGCTAAATATGTGATATTAAGTGTTAAACTTCGCTGCATAGCACAAGGTCGTGGGTGCGATTTCAGACGGCGGCGGCAGCCGCATTCTGAAAGGCTCAAAATGTAAGAACCCCAAGTGGTCAAAATTAACTACGCGAGTTCCGCTATACAGACTCTCCCATAGCCCATGTGTTAATTTGAGACGTTGAAAAATGCGCAAGGAAATCGTTCTAACGCGTTATTCTGGGATTGTGGGCAGTGCTACAAACTACTGTTTATGAAGGTACTATCTGGATCTTTTCAAGTGGGAATACGGCAGTGCGTGGCTTTCATTCTACGAGTGCAGCCTAGCGGTACTGCAGAGTCGATGTAGTAAGCATGTGCGGCGAGAGTAGCCTCCGTTCTCCGTTCGCGCGCATCACGTGAGAGCGCGGCTGTCACCTGCTAGGTTCATTGCATTTTGTTCAGTGCAGGACGCAGTTAGCTAATAAGCTAGGCAAACGATGCCCGAGGTCAAACGTTGCGTTCCTGAACTTTGGTGTCTGGTATCAGTACCATGAAGCATAATTTTCGCTGTCACTTCTACCCACAAATATATTCACAGTGCAATTCAAGAAGAGCGAAACGGAAACTGGCTACGCGAAGGTGGATACTGACCATCTCCGTCATTTTTTTACGCGTAACTAAAGATTTTAAGCACAGTCAGGATCTTCATGTCCGCTGGCGTTGATTAATCGCTGTTTTGATCGAGATACATGGAGAAATATCCTCCGGTCTAAACAATTCCTGGCACGCTACACGGGAATAAATTGTAGGCAGCAGGCACGAAGTTTCTGTCTGCTCTAATATTTCACCGCTCTTCAGAAACAGCTGCTCATCGATACTCAGCAGTGCTAGAAGAAATTGAAGTTTCACCACGGTTCTTTCGCGTGCCCCGATATGCATTCTCCAAAGGCTAATACTTTGTTTTTCGGCTGTAACAGCTTAAAAAAATTAAATTATAGGGTTTTACGTGCCAAAACCAATTTCTTATTATGAGGCACGCCGTAGAGGAGGACTCCGGAAATTTCGACCACCTGGGTTTCTTCAACGTGCACCTAAATCTAAGCACCACGGGTGTTTTCGCATTTCGCCCCCATCGAAATGCGGCCGCCGTGGCCAGGATTCGATCCCGCGACCTCGTGCTCAGCAGCCCAACACCACAGCCACTGAGCAACCACGGCGGGTTGTGAGAGCATGGCGTAGTAGACAACGAGCGCGATGACGTGACGTCATGCGCGCGAAGTATTACGCTGGATTTACTCTGAACCTACTGCACATACGCAAAAATTTCGTCGCCACCGTTAAACTGCGCTGATAATACTTAACGCCACGGACTCTCATATTCGCGCTTCAAAAGATTAGGAAAGTATGGAGTGCCAATTCATAAATCGCGAAGCTCGTTGTCAAGGAAGGTGATACGAAAGCCTACTTTCAAAGGATTGCGACTTCGCAGAAAGCAATTGCACGCGAAACACACTTTTAAAACCACCTTATGTTTATTGGCACCTTAGTAACTTAGAACGCGATTTGACTTTTGTAGCCAGCACCATTACCACTTGGCAATGACCCGATTCCTTCTTTTCTTTCTCTTTTACAGAGAAGCTGTTTATGGCTAGGTTCTGGCGGATCTCGTCTCCGTGGACATAGATCAACTCTTTTTTATAAGTGAGCTGGTCCCGAAGATAGTGCAATACCGGGCCTACCCACGGCGGAGGTGACGCAGGCGTTAAGAACTCCCCATACGTGGGCCGATCCCGATGATAGGGCAATATCGGGCTGCCCCTCAGTGGAGGTCACGCAGGCGTTGAGAGCTCCCCATACGTGGACCGACCCACGACGAAGGTCATGCAGGCGTGAAGCATTCCCCTTACGTGGGCCGATCCCAAAAATAGTACAATACTGGGCCGACCCTCGGTGGAGGTGACGCAGGCGTTAAGCACTACTCATACGTGGGCCGATCCCGAAGATAGTGCAATACCGGGCCTACCCACGGCGGAGGTGACGCAGGCGTTAAGAACTCCCCATACGTGGGCCGATCCCGATGATAGGGCAATATCGGGCTGCCCCTCAGTGGAGGTCACGCAGGCGTTGAGAGCTCCCCATACGTGGACCGACCCACGACGAAGGTCATGCAGGCGTGAAGCATTCCCCTTACGTGGGCCGATCCCAAAAATAGTACAATACTGGGCCGACCCTCGGTGGAGGTGACGCAGGCGTTAAGCACTACTCATACGTGGGCCGATCCCGAAGATAGTGCAATAACGGGCCGACACGCGACGGAGGTCAGGCAGGCGTTAAGAACTCTCCATACGTGGGCCGATCCATAAGATAGTGCAATGCCGGGTCCACCCGCGGTGGAGGTGCAGTTCGCCATTAAGGGGCCCACATTCACAGCTTCGCTGGTCATCCTTCACAGAATGAAACGGAACTGAATTTTTTTTGTGGGAAGCTACCCTCGCGCTCTGTACAAATGATAGTTCTTTCAGCGCATTGTACTCCAAATATATGGCTACGATGTTTGCATTCATCTGTACTTGCGCAATTTTCATTTCAATCGGGTACCGGAGTAAAAATATGGTGCTAAATTGCACTCTTGCGATGACGCACCACGAGAAATTGGAAACGCTGAGTTAATATTAACATGAAAAAAAAAGAGACGATCCATGTTTGTATTACGTAATCAGCATCATTTATTTATTTTTCACTTCATGTATGCGTCGGTCAGTTTTCAATATCACAATTTTCAGCCACTACACTTGTTCCGATTTATATCCTTCCATTTTGTTTTATTTCCTTAAACCATCGCGATGCTCGATTCATGGCCAATCACCCCGAGTGGGCTGTACCATTTTCCTGATGAACAATCGACCAACCAACCAACATATAAAATAAAAAAAATTGTAACTATGGATAGCCCAGACGGCGCATTAAATTAATAATATACATCATTATATTGACACAACTATATTGCTGCGGGTATGTGCCAGGGGGAACGAGGTTGAAGCATAGCGCGGGTTATTAGGTTAAGGGCGGAGACAAGAAAGACGTTGTTTTTTTCTATTTGAAAGTGTGTTTGTGGGTGGTGCTGCTCCTCATCGTCGTCGATCCCACGTATTTACACTGGTATAAAGATATACACTATGCTTTTACATGTCAAAATATGATGAGCACAGTTACAGCTGCCCCACAAGTGACCGGGACGCCGACAAGTGCATGGATGGATGGATGGAAAAACTTTATTGAGAGTCCTGAGATATGCGATTATCGCACAGCGGGCAGCTCCCACGTTGGGACGGGCAGGCCGCGCCTGGCCGCGGAATCGTGGGTGTATGGCGTGCAGGAATTTAGTGACCGTGTACTTCGTATA